>NC_063212.1:1313971-1326471 GCF_017589495.1 Alosa alosa
AGGTTTGTGAGGGTATTTGATAGTGTGAATGTACAAATGCAAATTGCGAAGCTGTTATCTGTGTGTGTGTGTGTGTGTGTGTGTGTGTGTGTGTGTGTGTGTGTCTGTATGTTTGTGTGAGTGACTGTGTATACATTTGTATATATCTGTATCTGTCTGTACAAGATGATGCCTATAGTATATAGTAGTCTATAGCAGGGATCTTCAATACAGTGCCCTCGGACACCAGGTAGCCCGCAGCGCATCTTCTAAAAATAGGCAACAAGTTGCCTGCAGATCACAGTCTAGAAACATCCTCCATTGTGAAGTTTTCAATAGATATTCAATTGTAGACCAGAACCATTTTAAGAATTGATGTTGCCATACATTTGTAACATTAACTTGATATTGGTGATACCTTACAAATTGTAGCTGGGTTAAATTTTTGGCCTCTGCCTCTGAATCGCATCCTGTGTGTGTGTGTGTATGTGTGTGTGTATTCCTTACTGTAGAGGAGATGTGTGTGTTCTCAAGGGTGACGTGGATCCAGAGCGATGAGTGACGTGACACGTTCCTCCATGCCCGACATACCTCAGCAGCATTCAGCAGTGTGTGCACGTCCAGGTACGCAAACACACACCTCAGCGCTATACACACACACTCCAGAGAGCGGCTCGGCTTACTGCAGAAGGGACAGACAGCCTGAGAGACATCTGGAGGAAATCAGAGGAGCCCGGAGACAAACGGAAGAGAAAAGAAAACGTGAGCGAAGGAAAGACCAGAGAAATGGGACGGAGTCCAACTTCAGCATTTTTTCTCACTACGTAATATCAATGATGCCTGAAAGACATATATATTCAATATCTGTGTGTATGTGTGTGTGTGTGTGTGTGTGTGTGTGTGTGTGCTTGTGCGTGTGCGTGTGCGTGAATTACCTCTGCTCGGTGTGTGTGGCCACAAACTCAGCTCTGAGGTGTCAGCTGACCATGAGTCGTCTCCCTCGTCGGAGCTCACACACACACACCCTCTCTCGCACAGACACCATCTCCTCCCACACACACACCCTCGCTCGCACATACATGAGCCCAGTGATAGGGTCCGCTTCACCCCCCGCGGCCACCTCAGGTACATATAAACTAGACCTGTTAGTACACTCTATATAGGCACACTATACTGTTACATTGTTACACTGCTACACATGAACATTCTCTCTCTCTCTCTCTCTCTCACACACACACACACACACACACACACACACACACACACACACACACACACACACACATACACACACACACACACACACACACACACACACAGGGTTTACCTCTTATCAGGAGACACATGTTGCTGATACGTGTGTCCCGACACAACAGAGACACTCTGACTCCTCTATAAGAAGCAGAGAGAGAGAGAGAGAGATTAAGAAAGAAAGAAAAAACAAAAGAAAAAAAGAAAGAAAGAAAGAAAGAAAGAAAGAAAGAAAGAAAGAAAAGCTTTTTAAGGCTTGGGCTATATGGTATGCAAGTGAAGAGCTTGGTTGGCGGAGTGTAATAATAGTTTTAGAAGAGTGGTCTAATTTGTTTGAGCGTATGTGCTGCCATCACATCTGGTGTAGCCAGTTCCATTGATTATAGTGGAAGCAAATTGTTGCAGCAAATGCTTTGCAAACAGAGTGCTTCAGTTACGCGTCTGGCATAGCCTCCCTACTGGCTGTAATGTGTTTAACAAAATGGAAAAATCTATGTTTGCGATATGACCCCCACCTCTCACACGTCTACACATCAGAGACCAAATCATGCAACACCATCAGCTCACTGACAGATGCAAAAAGCCAGTAGAATACAACAAAGAGTGGACAACATCCTTCTGCACACATACACGTGTGGAGAGAGAGATTCACACAGGCACAATGTTGACTACACAGACAGCAGCTATTCAGACAGACACGTTAAGACTGTTCCCCTGATGGCTGAGCTCTCTCATGGTTAGCCTCATGAAGTAGTGTTAACATTATGTGGAATAGTGTTGTGCCATGCGACTGCTGGTTGATTATTTTTTGGCAAGACTTCAGTAAGAGCCCCTCTCCAACTCAACATAAGAGCAGCTATGTAAACAATGATAATAGGATCTATGCCCTTTTTACTTAAGGCAGTGGTATTATGGTGTCATGTGTGTTAGTGTGTGTGTGTGTGTGTGTGTGTGTGTGTGTGTGTGTGTGTGTGTGTGTGTGTGTGTGTGTGTGTGTGTGTGTGTGAGTGAGAGAGAGAGAGAGAGGTGAAATTTGCGTTACCTAAATATGAACATACATTACATACACAAAGAAACACAGACACAGACACAGATACAGACACACACACACACACACACACACACACACAGCCACATGGACACATGCCCACACGAACATGCAGACACACACACACACACACACTCTTCCCCATTTCCATAGTTCATAGTTCATAGTTCATAATTCTACAATTATCATTATTCTGTTTTATTTGTGTGTTACCCCCTCTTTCCCTCCCCATTTCATGCATTTGACCCAAATGCTTTGGCTGTACAACATTATGGTCATGCTAATAAAGCTCCTTTTGAATTTGAATTTGAATTTGAGAGAGAGAGAGAGAGAGAGAGAGAGAGAGAGAGAGAGAGAGAGATAGTGTGTGTGTATCCATGTGGATGAGTGAGGGCCTACAATTAGGGCCTAATAAAACATGGACTTACCTGGTAGCTCCCATTCATCCCGGCCCCAGAGCTCCTGCAGTGTGGGGTGTGTGCATAGCGCAAGTACGTTTGGTGGGTGAGGACAGGAGTGTAGTGTGACTGGGAGTGTGAGCGTGAGCGTGAGCGAGCGTAACGTGATTGCGCTTGTGTGTGTTGGTCCAGCAGGAGGGTCTCGGCGGTCACGGCCCTCTCCAGCAGCTCCTCGATAAACTCCTGCAGGCGCAGCTTGGCGTCGGCCTCCTTCAGTGCCGTGTCTCTCAGGAACACACTCAGCTCACACACCTGTCTGCAACATAAAATATACACACAACATAAACACACACACACTCACACACACACACACACAGTACCTTTCAGCATGTGACACAAATTAACCAGATGTTGGTCACTTCACACACTTGAAGACAAATTAGATTAAATTGCACTATGAGAAATAATTTATTAAATAATTACATTTTTGTGTAATGCCTCATTTTAATAGTCCTTTTTTGTCTTGGATGTATTCCTCCTACCTTGACCATCTGGATTTAAGAAAATGTGTGTTGTATCAACACAACATACTGTAATTTGCATTAGACATAGAGAGCATGAGAAAGAGAAAGGGAAAGGGAAAGAGAGACATAGGAAGTGAAAGAGAAGAGGAAGAATGAGAGGGAGGGAGAGATAGAGACAAAGGGAGTATGACTACCCAGAGACTCTCAGCGATCCTGTCAGACTCCATTTCTCATCAGGCACCATGTGGGCTGCCTGTGACCTCTGAATAGCACCCTCCATGCTGCCAAATAAGGAAGTGTTGCCTAGAGCAACAGCAGTCACAATGCAGCCTGTGCTGTATGCAAGAATCCTTTAGTCCTGTGAGACGTCAGGTATATACAAAGCTTAAGATGCTAAATTACATGTAGTAGATTAGTAGATTAGTAGTAGAAACCAGGATTTACGAATCCTGCCCATAAACCTGGCAGGGCAGTTACCCTGGAACTACTGTACAATCAACATCTTAAAATCTATTACAGACTGTGCCTTGGAAACCTTACTAGTGAACAAGACAGATAATCACTTTAGACAGTCAATAGCACCACATGACCTGTCTGGTAAACATTTCTAGATAATTATAGTAAACAAAAAAGGTCAAAAAACACGTTTGACCTCTTTTAAACTACACCAGTGCAGTGATAAATGCTTTAAACAAACTCCAAATCCCATAAACCCACAAAATACATGACGCAATACTATAAAACAGTAGGAAATCACACTGATATTAGAAGCATCATAAACCCCAATCATCTTCTGTCACACACACACGGGCGGTGGTAGTGTAGTGGTTAAGGAGCTGGGCTAAGTGTGCAGTAGCCTGAAAGTTGTCGGTTCAATTCCTGGTCTTTACCGTTGTGCCCTTGAGCAAGGCACTTAACCCCAAGTTGCTCCGGGGACAATGTGATCCCTTGTAATATAGCTAACATATGTAAGTCACTTTGGTGTCTGCTAAATGTAATGTAACACACATACACATTACCAACTGTGATGCTCAGGAAATAATACAAACACCTCATATTAGTAATCCTACTTCACAAACATACATGTTTACACACACAAACAAATATAGCTGGGCACTGCACTGACCGTTCCTTCGAGGTCAGCTCCCTCTGTTTCTCAATCACTTCTCGTCGAAGATCGGTCATCATCTCCGCAGCGATGGAGAGCTGTCGCTTGAGCTGTGAATTCCTCTCCTCCAGCTCTTCCTTCGCTCGCCGCAACTTCTCCTTCTCTTTCTTTGCAACACGCACCTCTGCACTCTTTCTCTCCAGCTCTCCCATCATCAGGGCCTCCAGCCAGGCCAGGCCCCAGCCAGGCTGCCCCCGCTGGGCTTTCATACAACCCGAGGCCCCCTCTCTCCCCATGGAGCTCCAGACTGCCACTGTCTGACAGCGGGAGGAGGAGGACGAGGGGAGAGAGAGGGAAGACAAAGGCCCGAGAGTGGAGGATGAACGGAGGGAGAGGAGACGAGAGGAGGGGTGGAGAGAGAGATGAGAGCGGGAGGAGAAGCGAGGAGAGGAAGCAAAGATGGACAGATGAGGGAGGGAGAGGAGAGGAGAGATGTCTCCCGGAGAGAGACGTGGCTCAGCAATGACGGGAGGCTCCAGGGCCCCGGACTGGTAAGGGAGCATTGGCCTGCAGAAGCCCAGGAAGGGGAGCTCGATCTGGGCACGGCTGTCTGTAACACCTGGCCTCAGGGCCCGGGTGAGCAGGGAGAGGGCACACATCCATTCCTGGGGATGCACACTCTGCAGGTGCGCAGACAGGGAACGCACACTCTCAAAGTCCAGGGGACACCATGGACAAGAGAGTGCCTGTTCAGCCATCTCTCTCTCTCACACACACACACACACACACACACAACAATCAGTCATGCAGACATAGTTACCAACACACGCTCAAACACACACTGGAGAGGTCACCACAATATCTTCAGTCCTGCAATAAACAAGCAGAAATGTGATTCACTACCATGTCTGTGTATTTGTATTTTAATTAGCATGCTTGCTCCCACCCTTGATGGGTATGTGTCTATCTGTGTCTGTCTGTCTGTCTAATTGTCTTTCTTTTGGTCTGTCTGTCTGGACAGAGGATATGGCATGACTGTCATGCTCCAGTTGATGTGCTACTTTAATACATGATGTTTGCCTGGCTGTATGTATGAGTCAGATTATATGTGAGTGAGGGGCATTAATTAAACATAGTCAGGGCAGACACCACATACACACTCACACTCCTTAATGACAGTCAGGCTAGATGTGTTCTTCAGTACAACAAGTAAAACATGTGTATTCCTATTTATGGTCGTGTGTGTGTGTGTGTGTGTGTGTGCGTGTGTGTGTGTGTATGCGCATGCGGCGGGCGGAAACAAGGAGAGATGAAACGTCCTCTTTTGCCTCAGTGCTCCTATCAGCTGGCCATCTCACCCTTGCGAGCCCGCTCACACAGGCTCATATACCATTTTAATCACGCATGAGAGGCATGCAGACAAAGCCGCCTTTTCCATGGCACGTGCGTGACCGTTTCTTTGATGCCTTGTATGCCGGAACCAAAACAGAAAGTCTTGCGCGTTGTGTAAAATTCGAGTCGAATTCGTGACATGCATGGGAGTGTCGTCATCGCGCCTTCTCCACACAGAAATTATGTTTACAGTTTATTCTTTCGATGTGTCTGTCTGGCATAAATTATCACCATGCACCCAGCGACCCACAAAGTCCCACACACGCATTGCCAATGAACCTGAACCAGGCAAGACTTTTTGGCTCTAGGTAACAGTGCAATTAAATTGTCAACATCATACCATTTTCCAGAAATATCGTTTCACGCCTACTGCCACTTACCTCTCCGCTCTTGTCCATCGTTTTGTCCGTTATGAAGCATTCCGCGTGGATGCTCTTTTCGCTCAGGAGATGCGCTCCTTCGTGGTGCGCTCGTGACGTCATCGAGGGAGCGAGCGTGACCCGATGGGTTCATCTCAAAGCTCTATTTGCATACGGCCCCTCTCCTCAGTGCTCGGTCCTCCAGCTCGTGCCCCGGAAATCGAGAGGGAGTCATGGTCCATGGTCTACGGTGCGTTCATGCGCATGGTAAGAACATTTTCCCAGTGAAAACATCATCATTCACGTCACTTCATGTGGGAATAAGAGATGGGAAACTGGGGGAACATTTTGCTACTGGAGTTGCCTATTTGGGGGCTTGTTGTCACTTTTGTCCTCACCTTGTATCATTTGTAGTCCATGTGGCCTTTCATGTCCAACAATTGTAATATGTACTTGGGAATTTGCTGATTTTGTCACTCTTTCACAATCATCTTAAACCATGTTTAATCAAATACAGTTGTTTATTTAAGATTAGTGAACAACGTTTTTCACACATTCCGACGGCAGAGCACATGAACACTTGCGTTGGAAAAACAACGGAATCACGGAGGCAGTCCCTAATATTCCCAGATGGCATGAACGGACCATGACTTATGGAAATCATATATTTCTGTGGAGCCAACCAACCCAGATGGCCTTTGCCCCCTTATCACATGCTTAACCTCCATTAATCAGTGGATGAGCATTAATCAGTGGATGTTCCTTAAAAATTCAGGGTAAGTATACACACCCCTGTTAAATTCCTATAGAGGTGGGCAGATCTTTATTTTTAAAGATTGGTTATTTCATAGATCCAGGATACTATGAATCCTGGCCTTTGGCATCATGGCCAATCTCTAATTTTATTTAAAAGATCAGAATCACAACTTTTTAATTATTTAATTCAATGGTTTTCATAGATTTGTTTTTTGTCAGTAGGATTTTGAACAATGGAAAAGTGCAAATACAGTATATAGGGTGTATAGGGTATTTTCATTCATTTTCAATATTGAGATTTAATAAGTGGATATATATTTTTGTTATGTTCATAGTATTTCTTATTATTACTGACTATATAATCACATATTACTTAAAAAAAAAAAACACCAACAAGAATCCCTTTAGGCGCAGAATGTCGCTTGACAAGTGTTCTGTTCACAAGGCACGAAATCTATATACTAATACGCTGTGTACTAACAGTATACAGTCAGACCTGTCATATTGTCAACCAGCTTTCTAGCAACCAACAAGTAGCCTCCACAATCAACATCATAGCAAAATCTGTTTTATCATCAGACTGTTCGGACTTGTTACCGGAGGGTTGCCGGTTCGAACCCCGACCAGTAGGCACGGCTGAAGTGCCCATGAGCAAGGCACCTAACCCCTCACTGCTCCCTGAGCGCCGCTGTTGATGCAGGCAGCTCACTGCGCCGGGATTAGTGTGTGGTTCACCTCACTGTGTGTGCACTGTGTGCAGTGTGTGTTTCACTAATTCACGGATTGGGATAAATGCAGAGACCAAATTTCCCTCACGGGATCAAAAGAGTATATATACTTATACTTATAAGAGTGCATTAAATATGCATAATAAGACATGAGGTGCTCTCTGATATGGCAGCAGAAAAACTGCTGAAGTTTGTTATGGTATATGCCATATACAGTGGAAGAGAGCTGGAAAGTAGGACATTGTGATGAATGTCTGGATGAGCACACCTTGCTGTGTGAAGTTATGAGTTAACTCAGCAACTTCTCTGATATAATGCATACTGTAGACTAGAAGAACAACATGATATATGAAGAAGAAAGACTAAACTCACAGGCTCTTAAGAGGAAGAGAAACTGCTATAACTTGGCAGATCAAAGCTGTTTCAAAGGTCAGCCCAGACATCCTTCAGAATTCAGATCATGGCAGCTGTTATTGGTTTCTGAAGCTCTGGGTTTGTGGTAGAGCTGCCACAGTTTTGGAACAGAGAAACTGGTACCAAGCAACTGTCTTTCTCCTAAACATACCACAAGTCACTCCAAACTCCATATTGATGGCATGGGGGAGGGCACAAGGCTTTCATGTTCCATGGCTGGAGGACTCTACCCTGCTCCATCACATGCTGGGTACACTGTGTCCTGACCTGGAGACTGACCCCTGGGGTTGGTCTGTTCTGTTGGTGGCTCCACACGCTGTCTCTCAGCCCCGATCACTTGTCCTCTGTGAGGGTCAACTGTAAGGTCATCCAGTACGACTGGCAGGCTCTTTCTCCTTCACACAAACACAAACACATACTACTGACCTTGGCAGGCAATGCATTGGACTTCTCAAGGCTGAAAACACACACACACACACACACACACACACACACACACACACACACACACACACACACACACACACACACAC
Organism: Alosa alosa; assembly: GCF_017589495.1. Lineage (NCBI taxonomy): Eukaryota > Metazoa > Chordata > Actinopteri > Clupeiformes > Clupeidae > Alosa > Alosa alosa. Next base: position 1,322,462 of record NC_063212.1, read on the forward strand.
ACACACAAACACGAAGGGATAGAGACGCTGAAATTCCTGACGATCTTCATGATAGTGATTGAGTGACTTTTAAAAAGCTGATACTGTAAATTTGAAGACTATTACTGCTTGTTAACTTTCTGTCTGCTATGACACGACAGTTCAGACCTTTTTGTTTAAAGGCATAAATACTGAAATTGCTTGGCAAGATGTATTACTGATATGCCCTTGAGGGCATATGCTCTTAAAAGTATTTACAACCGTCAGAGTCCTTTGATTGTATCAGTGTAAGAAATTGTCGTAACATAATGTAGGCTATTATGCTGACAGCTTAGTTACATAAAATAAGTTGTTATAGCATCTAAAATGCTGAGAGCTGTCATGATCATTACCAATAACAGTGTCATGACATTGTCATATAATCAACTGTCATGAGGACTAATGGCAAAGCCCTAGAGCAGTGATTCTTAAACTATTTGCCTGGCAACCCCCGAAAAGTGTTTGGCCAAGTCTCACAACCAACTTCTCTCCATCCTGTACTCTTTTCTGATTGGCTGGTGGGTATTAATTCTAAATAACGGGATCTGGTAAAAAAGTTTAATCAATGGAAATCCATTTCTTTGGCACACTACATCAATTAACTGTCATATTTCAATTGGCTGATTAGGATATTGATTGCTTACCGATAGATAAAGTGTACGCACACACGCACGCACACACACACCTGCCCTCCCAGTGACATCAATTGCTGGTCTGTCTCTACCTGCTCACCTCACACACACTTTACCTCCTCATTAAGTCTTCTCCTTATCTGCTCTGCTCTACAACAAAGTGACTGTGTGTGTGTGTGTGTGTTTCTAGTCAGCATGTTCGAAACATCCCTGACCCTTTTATCTCAAACCAAGGCTCTGACACAGACACACATCCACTCTGACAGAGCAAGAGAGAGCGAGAGAGAGAGAGAGAGAGATAGAGAGAGAGATAGAGGGCTGGTCCTATAAGTATGAGTGGGACTACAAGTCAGTGTTGATAAGTATAGCAACACAGTGCTGGGATACAGCAGTGCGAGCAGCATTAGCCCATTCACACATCACACATACACATCATTAACTCACCACATGCACACCAGCTCCATTAAAGCGCATGCACACAGATGGGCCTGACACTGTTCCTGGGTGGTCTGATCGTGCTCGCTGCTCTGCTTAAGTGCCTCCTGGAATTGCGTCGCTCCCCCGGCAGGTTGCCGTGCCTACCACGCCTGCCGCTGCTGGGCAGTCTGCTGAGCCTGCGCTCGGAGCTGCCGCCCCACCTGCTCTTCACACAGCTGGCGTGCACCTATGGGAAGCTCTACGCACTCTACCTGGGCCCGCACCTGGCCCTGGTGGTCAACGACTACGCGCATGCGCGCGAGGTCCTGCTCGGCAAGGGCCGCGAGTTCGCCGGACGACCTTACATGGTGAGGAAGACACAGTCTGTGCACATACACTTACACATATATAGACATACACACACAAACACACACTTGAAAAGATTATTCTCATTTAGTGTGTGTGTGTACACTTTATCTACTGGTAAGCAATCAACACAATATCCCAATTTTGTGTGGTGTCGGATAGTTTTTGAAGCCTTTAGACATTTTTTAATAAAACTGCATGATCAGATCTTCATAAGCACTGAATAATATGATGAAATAGCTGAACAAATTGTATAACATTAAAATTACCTTAGATAGACAGATAGATAGATACTTTAAGTGTGGTACAACTATCTGAACCCCTCCAATAAGCTGTGATCGTCTTTACCAATTGTCAATTCAAATGTACAGTGCCTTTCAAATTTGTTGGCACCCCTGGTAAAGATGCTAAATGCTACTGGGACTTTGCTTGTGTGTCCTTTGTGTTCTATGGTCAGAAAAAAAGAAAATTGAGCTTTTTACCAAAAAAACTACACATGCTACACTTAGTTGGTGGTTAATGATTGGTTCTTGGCAGCCATGGCCTACTGGTTAGCACTTCGGACCTGTAACCGGAGGGTTGCCGGTTTGAACCCCGACCAGGCATGGCTGAAGTGCCCTTGAGCAAGGCACCTAACCCCTCACTGCTCCCCGAGTGCCGCTGTTCATGCAGGCAGCTCACTGCACCGGGATTAGTGTGTGCTTCACCTCACTGTGTGTACACTGTGTGCTGTGTGTGTTTCACTAATTCACGGATTGGGATAAATGCAGAGACCAAATTTCCCTCAAGGGATCAAAAGAGTATAAATACTTACTTATGAGGTTCCTCCTTCACCGTAAAGTGCTTTGGTTGCCTGTGTTGTTGTTGTTGTTGTATAATCACCCACAAACACTGAGTGAGGGATTGTGTTTCAGGTGACTACAGAGCTTCTGACTCGTGGGGGGAAGGACATCGCCTTTGCCGACTACAGCCCATTGTGGAGAGGCCAGCGCAAGCTGGTGCATAGTGCCTTCAGCCTCTTTGGAGAGGGATCCAGTAAACTGCAGACCATAGGTATTCACACACACACACACACACACACACACACACACACACACACACAAAAAAAAAATCACCCTAAAAATGCAGACACACATACACTCACACACAGAAAGGCTAACACAAGCACTTTTTCCACTAATTTCCACTATATCGCCCAGCAAACTCATCCAAAACGTGTGTGTGTGTGTGTCCATGTATATGTATGTGTGCATGTCTGTGTCTATTGGTTCCAGTGTTAGAAGCAGCAGACTGCCTGGTTGCAGAGCTCCTCTCCCTGGGTGCTCAGCGCGAGTGTGTGGGGAACGGTGTGTGTGAGGGTGTATGTAGGTGTGTGTGTGTGGACCCCGCACCTGCCATCCTCAGAGCGGTCACTAACGTAGTGTGTCGGCTGGTGTTCAGCGGCAACTACAGCGCTGGCGACCCTGAGCTCCGTGAAGTCATGGACTACAACGACGGCATCGTCCAGACTATCGCCCGTGGCGCTCTGGTGGACATCTACCCCTGGCTCCGAGTGGGTTACTATGGTTACTCTAGCTCTGTTGTATCTTGTTGACTAATTTCTAAATTAATCAATAGCTTCTTATGAAGAAGGCCTTATTGTAAAGCAGTTCACAGACTGTTTACACAAGTATATCATACAGTTTGTCTAACTGCATTACTATGTGTGTATGCATGTATTTGTGTGTGTGTGTGTGTGTGTGTGTGTGTGTGTGTGTGTGTGTGTGTGTGTGTGTGTGTGTGTGTGTGTGTGTGTGTGTTTGTGATTATTTTTCTGGCACTTCCCATGAAAGATTTTCCCCAATAAAGATTTGGAGAAACTGAAAGCGTGTGTGAAAGTAAGAGACAGCCTACTGACGACAAAACTAGAGGAACATAAGGTATGTCAAATGTGCATGTTTACCCACCGGTGAAATCTTTATCTGAAATAACACATTTTAATGGCTTTTTTGTGATGCGTACTTTAATTCAAAACTGTAAGGGCTCTGGATGTTCTCTTTGGCTGTCAACCCTCATTTGATGGATCTGACCCCTTCTAGGAAAGGTTCTTTGTGTACCAGCTGTTTGTAGTTATGGGCTTAACCCCTCTCTCCACCCCACAACTTAACCCTCTTTTTTCCTGGAAGAAAAATGTTGGCAAATATTTTTTAATTTAAAATAAGAAAATAAATAAATAACGTTACAAAGTGCATGTTGCAATGCCATTTCTCTTTCTTTGAAACACCTATCCCAATATGTTCTTAACCTCGAAGACACATGTTGTCAATAGTGATGCATGCATTCTAAAGGTCAGAGGTCAGTGGGAGGAGGTGCACTTGCAGGCAACCACCATGACATTGACCCTGACCCTGACCTCGACCCTTACCCTATTCATAATCTCACACTCAGCCTGATGGAATGTGCGTGCGTGTGTGTGTGCAGGCGGGAGAGCATTATAGTGTGTGTGTGTGTGTGCGTGTGTGTACGTGTGTGTGCGTGTATGTGTGCACAAGTGCATTTGCTTTCATGTGACTGTGTGTATTGGTAACATGATGAGGG
>NC_063212.1:1331471-1341471 GCF_017589495.1 Alosa alosa
TTACTCCATTTCAACACCGGAACAAAACGGTGATTACCCTATTACTTGCACATGTAGGTAGCTACTAGCCTACCTAAATGTGCAAGTACCTTGTTGCACCATGGAAACGATCAGGCAAGCTACATTGAAGCGTTTTGGTCACGCGTATGCTTCCTACAACAATTAATCTCCACTGTAAGCAATGCAATACAGTGTAATAGTAATAGAGGCGCGTATAATAATAAAAAAATAATAATAAAATTACGCTCCGCAAACGGAAGGCTTCAGTTAGTTCCCTGGTGTAGCCTGTCTGTTAACACTCAGTATCCTAGGCTACATACACTCTTTGTTTAAATAATGATAAACGAATTGTTTTCAGTGTTGCCTACTAACTCCGATGTGGCTGAATAGGAAATATTTCCCATGAGGGGGAAAGACGATGTTGACAGCCACCAGACTTGATAGCCTACTCCCTCTCTTGCCAATGCAAACACACACACAGACATAGAAAGAGAGATACGCACTCAAAGACAACCATCATTAGCTGTTTATTGTATCAGTAAAGAAAGATGTTCCATACTTTGGTCAGCTTTATAAGATATTATGTTGTAGAGAAGGGGCCTCTGCCTCCACTCACATTGAGCCATGATGAAATAGCACGCTGTTAGCAGAACACAACACTTAACACTTGACGATCATATTCTGTTTAACCCCAACAACAACATGGGATCAAAATGACAACCTAATTCATTTCACTGACTTTATAACTAAGGACAGCACCAAAATATACTGGTAAAACAACGTCATTCTCAGTCTACTTGAGCAGATCAGCAGAAGGGTGAGTACATCATCTACCTCCCTTTTGCCACACTGGAAGTTTTACCGTGCATATGAAGAGTGAAGATCACCGGTGGGTCGGCGTGTGAGAGGATCATAGCTTGCTCCAGGCTGGACAAATGAACTCTGGCTGGATTCAGACCAGAACCAGAACTGGGCCAGGTGCTGTGTGCAGAGACAGCTGCTTTCATTGAAAGATAGAAGGGTCACCTTAAGGTCATCACCACCATATCTGCTCTGTGCCCAGATTCTGTGGAGAGTTATTTTCAGAGTGTGATCTCTCCAGGAGTGAAGGAAGTCTCTATTCATGTGCTATAGGCCAGACCGTGGCGGTCACTGTAGTGGTTATTCATAACAAAAGGAAGGTTAATGTTGTCCTACTGGAGTAATATTATCGTAAACTGCTAAATGTCATTACACAGTACCCAACAGTCATATTCTGATTCACAGATAAGTGTGTGTGTGTATGTGTGTGTTTTTGCATGTAATTGTTCGTTAGAAGCTTCAGTACAGACAGTACCGACTAAAATTTGCTTGCCCCTATGCTTCCTCTCCAATAGTCTGCTATAAGACCATTTTTAAGTCTTTCCATCTGTCCCAGCATGCAACACAGTTTTAGAGGTGGCAAGAGAAGAACATGGCAGTCTCAGCTGCAACTGGGTGCTCTTGATAGTCATTGTTTGGACACAGAACACAGTGAGCTTGACTTTGATTGGCTTGGCTGCACTACACAATTGTGTTTGGTCTCACATAATGGAGCACAGGAACTTTATCATGATTGGCCATACCATATGGGAAAGATTAGGCTATGTTGTGATAGGTTTCTGTACAAATCAGAGTATTCTTCACCACTCTGTCGAGAACACAGTATGCTTGCCACTGATTAACCTCCGCTTGGCATTGATTGACTGTTACACATCTGATTAGCATTGACCGGTCATTCTACTTCTAATAAGCGGCCATTGGTGGCCAGCTGACTCCTTCCTACTAAATCCTCGTTACTTTTTGTCAGACTGTTTCCATGGCAATCACCACCATGTCAGACCCAGCGTCTTTGGGCACGCCGGAGGAGTGGCCACACTGATCAGGCCCTGCCTCTTTGCCCCCTGCCTGGTCTGCTTCCTTGGCTCGTGCTGTGCAGTTGTCGTCGTCATGGAGACTGTTGTCCAGGGTGCTGACGTTGTCCTGCTCATCAGGGTCGATGTGGCAGCGGCACACCTCAATGCCGGAGTCTCCTGTCAGCCGGCGCTGCTGGAAGTGGCTCTGGTCCATTTCCGGGTCGGAGGTCGCCGAGTCCCGTCTCCCCGGGTCCAGCAGAGCTGTCCTGAGGGGCGGGGACTGGGCTGGACTATCGTCCAACGGACACGCCCCTTTTGTCATCTCCACAATTTGCCCAGTGGTCACATCTAGTGGGTCGGAGAAGGGCAGGAAGGGAGGAGGGGAGGAAAGAGAGGGAGGGGAGGTCAGAGCGAGAGGAGAGGAGGGCTGGTTTGTGCTCAGACCCACCGTAACGCCGGGCGGGTGTAAGATTATGGTGCAGTTGGCATTGCCAATGCTGCTCAGGCTGGCTTGTTGCTGTGTGCCACTGACATTAGCTTCAATGCTGCTACTTTTGGACTTAGCGATGCTAACTGAGTTACTGCCGTTCCCTGGGTTACTGGCGTTGCTCGGGTTACTGGGGTTGCTGGGGGAACTGGCGGTGCTGGCGCTTCTGAGGTTACTGGTGCTGGTTCTAGCTGGTTCTGCTGCTGCAATGAGGCTGCGGGCAGCCCCAGAGTCCGGGCTGGTGATTGGCGAGGGGCTCTGTGCAATGGCGAGGACCTCACGACTCAGTGGGGCGGGGCCTGGGTCGCTGTCACCGGGCGAGGAGGCGTGGCTGGTGGAGGGGGTGTAACTGTAGGGGGACGATTGACAGCAGGAGTCGCATGAGCAGCTGGTGTAGTTGTCGGAGCTCTGGGAGGACAGCAGGTGGGCAGTGCCCCGCGGGTAGCCCACACAGCTGTAAGGAGGGGGTGGGGTTCTGGGCTGGGCAGCTACCTCCTCATAGGATGGCAGCTTCAGCGAGGCCAGGAAACCTGCCAATCAAAGCACATCATGATTCACAATGCTTACAATCGAGCAACACTTTTGGAATGGCACCCTAACCTCACTGGTTGCTTTGAATAATGTTTCCATGACTTGCCACTTTGCACAGAAATGCACAGCGTATTTGTACACTAAAACATTACAATTTAACTGTAAACATTTAATTCATTTTGAAAGACATATGCTAAATAGACATAGATATTGTCCCCTTAGAATTATAAGGTTCTATCTGACATTTTTGTCAAAACTGAGTTATTGACATATTCTCATTCTGTGACACCTTAAAGGTGCGATTTGTAGGATTGTTACGTTCTGCAGGCCAAAATCAAAACACTGGTGAATGTTCTCAAGACTACCAGACGCGAGCCTCTTCTGGGTTGCCAGATGTAATGAAGACTTAGCTAACCCATTATTAATACGCTATTCTAGAATTAATCGTTCAAAACATAAACAAAAATTCCAAGAGATTCCGCCCCGTAACTTATTTTTTTCATGGGTTTTACGGGGTTTTACGGGTTAGAGTAATGTTGTCAAATAAGCCATTACTTCAATTCATCGTGTTTCCTTACTCTCTGACAACATATGGTGATCATTTTTGGAATGGTTACAGTTTATTTTCCATTATTTCCTACATACTGGACCTTTAAGAAGGTGAGGTGAGATGGTTTTTGTTTGTATGCATTTTTGGACATTATATCTAAAGACATTTGTTCCATTTATCAGTATAACTCTATGAAATTCTAAAACTTTGAAGCTCAATATCTCAGAACTACTCAGAATGTAGATAGGACCTATAATTCTAAGGGGACGACATCTATACATGAGGAAGAAGACAAGAAGATGGGGAGGATGAGAGGATGACAAGAGCAGTGGGAGAGACTGGAGCAGAGGGGTCATCCTGAGGGAGCCTGGACATTTACTTAATTTATGATTGACAGATTTAGGCCTAATAGTTGTACGCATCTTTACATGAGCAATGATGATTACGATGGGGAAGATGAAGGAGAGAGGACAGTGATGGTAGGTTGAGAGCAGAGGAGCTCTTACTGAGGTCCAGCATAGAGGCATTATAGGTGTCGTATGAACAACTTTTAGCGTGAACGTTATTTATGAAAGCCATGAGGTTGATGAAGGAGAGGGTGAGAGTGGGCGAGCAGAGCGGAGGGGCTCTTACTGAGGTCCAGCATGGAGGCGCTGTAGGTGCGGGCGCGCTGGTAGGCCGACAGGTTGATGTCCCTCTGCCGCTGCAGCTGCTGCTGCTGGCGCTGCTTGGCTTGGCGGTGGTGGTAGGCACAGCCGCAACTGAACAGGATCAACACACTCCACAGCAGCCAGAACCCTGTACACGCACACGCACACACACACACATGCACACACACACACGCACACACATGCACGCACCCACGCACACACACACACGCACACACACACACACACATGGCTTGATGTGAATATTTTTTCTTAAAAAGCTTGTGATATTTCAGAGGAAAGCACAGCGTGGTTGCTCTGTATGTTTGAATATGTTGTATGTAAATTGTGATTATTATATGGTGTTAACAAATGATATGCTATATGATGATGCATTATTAGGTGTGGCAGGTTTATGTGTGCAAAATGTACCAAAAGCACAGTGAAAGCCCTATGGGAATACAAAGTTCTGAGTAAGAAAAGTTATATTTAAAGTAGCAGTAAAACAAGTGAGTTCAGTGGTAGGTCAGGTTAGCCTCACCCTTAGGATCATTTTTTCTTGGACATTCAGGCACAGAACACAGGCGTCCCAGTCACACACATGCATGATATAAGAAATGAAATGAAAGAGTACTGCATGTCTTACACCAGAGCTCGTAGTAGTAGGAGCAGCAGCCGGACTCGCCACAGCAGTGTCCACTCTGGCACAAATAGCCGCTGGCTGTGTTGGTCCCGGCGCAGTAGCGAGGGCTGCCCAGCAGAGGGAGCACCCCTGAGCGCTGGTACTCTAGGCCCTCTTGCAGCGCCTGCCTCCAGCGATACACACGCTCCTCTGCGGGCTCCGCCATCACTGAGACACACACGTGCGCACACACACACACACACACACACACACACACACACACACACACACACAGACACACATATAAAAACAAACATGTACATACATACCCACACATGTTTACAATTTACTTTTCCGATGACATTTGGAGGGAAGCTTTCTAATACTAGTACAGATAGATAGATAGATAGATAGATAGATAGATAGATAGATAGATAAAACAATAAGTAAACAGTGCAATTAAAAGACAATTGTGTTGATGAAGCATGTGTGGAAACTCAAATGAAACTTATGAAATATCCCCAAATTCAGACTGCGTGATCCTCCTGTTTCTACTGGAGTTGCGCACAGATGGCCTTGATCTAAATCGGATTTATAGTCACATAACATGGTCCAAGTTGGAATTGAGAAATGTGTTGCCATGTGGCTCTTTGCTGTTATCACACTGTTCTCAAAACAGCAGATCCATCTGAGTCACATGTTGGTGAACACCATTGCGTGTCCGCCTGCCACAGTCCTATTTTAGAATTTGTTCAACTACAGTACACAACACCTATATGTAGAGTAAACCACTTCGTGCGTAATGAAGAGGCATCACTTTCTTTTCGGGGACACCTCATCTCACTTGTCTTCAGGCTAGAACGGAGGCTGTCAATCAAGAAGAGGTTTAGGCCAACCAATCAATGAGGTTAGAGGCCAGGTCAGGTGAAAACATCAGTGTTCTAATACAATTGGATACTCACTGGATGAGAATTTTGTCAGTGCTGATCCAATCACTCCAGGCTTAATTCAAGAACAAAATCCTTTACAGTGCAAGGATACAAGGATACAAGGAAGTTTATTGTCACATGCATATAGTTACTGGAAGTAAGAAATGCAGTGAAATTATGTCTGGTGTCAGCCTATTTGTGCATTTATGGGGGGGGGGGGTAAAAAGTGCAGTAGAAGAGGGGTTTAGTAGATTAAGTGGCAAGGGCTGCATAAGAAAGGTGGGGGAGGATTGAAATTGGGGCACCAACAAGGAGCACCCAAGAGCAACAGGGGCAAGGAAAAACTCCCTTACCAAGGAAGAAACCTTGGGCAGATCCACCGGCTCAAGGGGCTAACCCAACTGCCAGGGGTCTTGGTGTGTGTGTTGGGGGGATGACAAGGGAGATGGGATAGTGTGCTGTGTATGTGGGGAGAGGGCAGTGTGCAATATGTGTGTTGGAGAAGCTTCCTCATGAGACAATGTGCTGTGTATTGGGGTGTACTGCAAGTATGGTGAAGGGACTTACTATTGCAAGCAGAGTACTGTATGTATGATGTATGTGAGTGATGACAGTGAAGATGTGTGTGTGGGCGGGAGGGGAGTGGAGCAGTGACTGTGTGTGTGTGTGGGGGGGTAGGTGCAATTGCAATTGTGCAATATCCTTTACAGTGCAATATCCTTTACAGTCCAGGATTTCCAAAATCCCAAATATATTCCCAAAGGAAATATCCAATTTGGGGTGCATACACATTAAACCTAGCATAAAAGCAACACCAGGCTAAAATGTTGTACAATAGATCTCAAAGACTTCTTCAATATGGGTTGGTTTAATGTGTGATGCTTATTGCTTTGTCCCTGTTGTCTATCAGCACCTATGAGGGAACACTTTTCAAAATGTGTTGATAAAGTGATCAGAATAAGTTGGTCTAAAAGGACACCTATAGGTAAACTAATCTGCTCCACAGTGTTTAGAAACTAGACATAAACAGCACCAGAGAAATAGAGAAATAAGCATAATGAGACAGAATCTATTCAAGCACTATTACTCTAAGTTCATTTGGATGCCTCAGTGCAACTATCAAGGTGTAACAACCATTAAAACTGCATTTACAAACGCAGACATCCCATGCTATACAGACCAGGACAAATGACCACTCTATGTTCCCCATTATCCCATATAATTAAATGGAACATTTAGGCACATCGAGCACTGGACATCCTCTCTGTGTGCTGGAGCACTGGACATCCTCTCTGTGTGCTGGTGCACTGGACATCCTCTCTGTGTGCTGGTGCAGGCTACTTTATTTGATGGAAATGACAGCTGGTGACCTGTGCCCATGGATGGGGTCAGCTGTGCAAGGATCCCCCCCCCGATATCCACCACATAAACATCCCGCCAGCTACATAAAAGCATATTTAGCCCGCATGTGCCCACTTTAAAATCCTCCAGCTTGGCATTGGCAGTTCCATGCCTGACCCTGAATCTGCTGAAATGGTCCAAAGCTCATAAACATGTGAGTTTGCAAACAGCAGACCAACAGGTCAGGGCAGGGGCCTCAAAGAGACTTGTTACATCACCAGGAATTAATCACCATTTACAAGGGGGGTGGGGAAATATTCAAGTTACTTCAGCTTAGATCTATCTGTATCTTGCTGAAGTAACTTGAATAAAAGAATATTGAGTGGTCTACTAAGAAACCTTGTGTTTGTAGAGGTTGGAGTTGTTATGGAGATTATCATTTGATTTTTGCAATAGTGTTACAAGCTAACATAACACCTTAGGGGGGTTCAATCCATTACATTTTAATGCAAATACATCCTACTGCATTACACCAGGGACTTTGATGAATGAACTCGATGCATATCGCTCAGCTTCGCAGGTGCCTGATATGCAGGTGCACCTCTCACTCTCTCTCTCCCTCCCTCTTTCTCTCTCTCACACACACGTACACACACTACAAATGTGATAGTGGCCTGCGTAGCATACTCAGTGCACAAGGTACACATTGCCATGGACACGCACATGCATCAACACTGGCATCATGTCTCAACACTACCCTAAATCATGTTTACACACGATGTAAAACAGGCATGGATGCACTCTGTAGCCTATGCATCCTCTATGTTCCATCGACACAAGTCAGCTCCCCGCGCGCTATGGACATGCAACCACGGCCTTAATCCCCCCGCCACAATCCCAACATGTCTTCCCATGAGTGCGCTGTACGTGTGCGATAAATACGAAAATGGATGGCTCTCTGCGGTTTCTTATCCACAACACCAGATGCCAATCTTACAAGCACAAAGAGAGAGCGAGAGGGAGGGATTATGTCATCAGCTATTTCAGTCGATGAAATATTTCTCACCGTGTCTCGCGCAACGCCGCGTTTCGTCCGCATCTTTCCGCGAGGGGGTGAAGCGTCGGTCCTTGCACGGACGGTCCCGTGTCCTCTGATGGATCTCCCGGTGTCCCTCGCCGCCTCCGCCAGCCACCAAGCCAGTAGCCTCACCAATAGGGGCACAGGGGCAAAGGAGCTTCCGCGATGCTCCAGCTCTGATAGCGGAGGCTAATTTTACAAGCATAAACCGCATCGGCCGCTGATTGGCTTTCAGCTGTGGGATGCAAGCCAATCATGTTACAATGTCCTGCTGGACGCAGCTTATCCTAGCAACACCAGCAGCAGAGCCAAAGTCAAATAAATCAAATTATGGTGTTTAAGAGTGGAGACCAATTTGGTCACGTAAATATGGTCATATGCGCACCTTGTAAGGCATCGGTGGTATTAAACGTTTATGGCCCTTGCCGCTTGGAAAAATGAAATAAATCACACACATCATCATCTAAAATTTATTCGAGACATTCCTGCTGTCCATCCGTAGCGCTTAGTTTTGGTTTGGTGCTTGGTACATTTCACAGAACCCACCTCAAATGCGCGCTGCTCTGTCGCTTGCTCTTTAAGCAGTGGACAGCGCATGCGCATGTCAGCAGTGCTTTCTGCGATGGAAAGATGATAGAGTATCAAGATTAACCTTTCTCAGTAGGCTACTCTTCTGTCTTGATATTTTGTTACACTTGCGGGCGATTATGTGCTACTGCGTCTATTTTTTGGGCTACAGCAGTTCGCTCTACTGCCACATGAGGGCAGACAGAGACCTATTAAATGTTTGGAGGTCTCCATCAAACGTAGGGTGCGTCGACAAAGCGAAGTGGCACACTCTCTTATGGCCAACGTTTGCGTCTCTTCGTCAGAAAAGAAAAAATGTCATAAGATAAGTCATTAGACTCAGGTAGGCTAATCATGAAATCCATCCATGGCACATTAGGCTAATTAATGGTTGTGAATTTGCGAATAAAATTATAATCAAACAAACAAAAAAACAATTCGCCCCTCTTCATTTATGTAATATCTATTTAAACGAACTCTTCATCTACGTGACTGTGGATTAGTTTGTAATGAACAGCCGTTCATACTTGTAAGCGAACTCTCCTCTGCCACCTGCACATCAGACGCGCGCGCGCTCACAGTTATCAGACCCATCCTGCGCTTAGATGTTGCTGCTGAGTATCGCGGAGTGTCTCACCGCTCATTCAGTTCTTCTACTCGCAAAGCGCTTGGAGTAAAGCTCTGACAATTAAAAAAAGTAAAGTGTAATATATAGGCCTTTTCATTTGTTCATTTGTTTCAAAACAAAAAAAAAGTGTCAGTTTGACAACAACGGCACAGAAGAGCTCACAGAGAGATGCTGCGCTTGGAAGTCGTGATCTTGGTGAGCATTTTGTTTGCCATTTCCTAATCCATTATTAAATGGTACTTAAATTAATGAAACAGTTTATAAAATATGTATTTGATCAATAGTGTGTAATACTGTACAAAATAAAACAGCATTTGATCAATAGTGTGTTACTGTACAAAATAAAACAGTTTGTCTTAACTGAACTGTAATTTATTGGATGTACCAACTGGCTAGATCTGGTGATTATCTCAGATAATTAATTTCAGTTGCATTTTACCCATAGTAGACACTCACATAGATCAACATACATAGATCAAAACTTGTAGATTAATGTAGATCTTTTGTGTATTTAGGTATGTTACTCCATAGCTCATGTTTTCTGAATGGTGTGTGTGTGTGTGATTATTTTTGTGTGTGTGTGTGTGTGCGTGCATACGTGTGTGTGTGTGTGGGTGTGTACGTGTAGTCACTTCTTGTGAGCTGTGTGCTTGGATGGCATGATCTAGATAACACTGAGTTTGATTGCTGGCCTCTGGATGATCCAGATGAGCTAAATATGATCAATTGTGGAGGTGAGTGCATTG
>NC_063212.1:1346471-1348971 GCF_017589495.1 Alosa alosa
TGTGTGTGTGTGTGTGTGTGTTGACGTGCGTGTTAAATCAATGTATTCATGTAATGTACTGTGTTCTAGTTCAGAGGGCTAGTTAATCAAAAGTGTGTGTGTATGTGTGTGTCCTGCATTTCAGAGAACTGGACCACCCAAACCTCTGTAAGTTTTATGGAGGATGTGTGGAGGCTCCAAATGTAGCCATAGTTACAGAGTACTGCCCCAAAGGAAGTCTGAATGATGTGCTGCTCAACGAAGACATCCCACTGAACTGGGGTTTCAGGTACACACACACACACACACACACACACACACACACACACACACGTGACAGTTCTCCTATAGGTGATTACCTTTGAATGTTCTTGTATGTTCTCGAGTGTGTGTTGGTGTGTGTGTGTGTGTGTGTGTGTGTTGCTGTATGTGTGTGTGTTGCTGTGTGTGTGTGTGTGTGTTGCTGTGTGTGTGTGTGTGTGTGTGTGTGTGTGTGTTGCTGAATGTGTGTTGTGTTGTGTTGTGTGAGCTCCCAGGGAAGCCTGACGGAGGTCTTGTGGTGCCCACCTTGAGTACACTCCATGCCCTCCACCACCTGTGCCACTCTCTTAGGAGAAGCTCTGAGCACACTTTAAGAGTTAGTTCCACTTGGAACACTAGTTCCCCTTTGTTATGCATTAGTTCCACTTGGTGGGGCTTAGTTCCACTATGGATTAGAGCCACCTGTTCATGTGTTTAGAATGCAGGTGTAAATGAGCATCGTTGTGTGATAGTGTGTATGTGATGCACAATGCCAGTTGACTACCTGAATGTGAGTATACAGTACAACTCTCATCAAGCACATTAACTGTAGTCCAGTTTGGTTTTAGTTCAGTATTATGTCCATAGCACCAAGCTGTAAGAATATGCTAGTGTATGTGTGTGTTTTGGTTTGCATAAGAGAACATATTTGGTGTCCATATGAAGAGTTCAGATGCAAAACCCTCTAAATCCGTCTGACCACATTTCTTTTAAATGAGCATTTAAAATCCGGTTCCTATAGGTTTTTGCATAGAAATCGATATTTCAGACCAGGAAGAGAGTGTTATTTGGTGTGTTTTGAAGTTAAATGATTTGATTAACGTATACTATGTGAGGAGAGCATTCACTCACCATCTTTATCTCATTTTTGACGTAGGTGGCATTTAGAGGCTTTTGCATCTGAACCCTTCATATTTGTGTGTATGTGTGTATGTTTGTGTGTGTGTGTGTGTGTGTGTGTGTGTGTGTGTGTGTGTGCATGTGCGTGTGTGTATAGAATACAAGGGATTGTCAACACTTGTGGGTTTGCAGGTTCTCCTTTGCAACTGACATTGCCAGGGGCATGTCCTACTTGCACCAGCACCGCATCTGCCACGGACGCCTCAAGTCCAGCAACTGTGTCATCGATGACCGCTGGGCCTGCAAGATAACAGGTGAATAAGTGTGTATGTTTATGCATGTGTCAGTGTGTGTAATATGACACTAATGAAAAATAGTTAAACAAAAACTACTGAATACTTTTGTTGTTGTTTCACATAATAATATATTAGCTTTGTGGTAAATATTATGGATAACATTTATTACATTTTAAGAGAGTCACTGACAAACAGAAAGCACCATAGAAACAAAATGGACAATCCTTAACAGGGTAAGAAAACTGAAAGAAAATGGCACAAATACAAATTTCAGATCCAGTATGAAACCCAAAAAGAGGTTCTCTGCACATATGACTGAAATATGCAAAGCAAAACCGTCTTTTTTCTTTAACATTATTTGTAGAAGTATAAACAACACTTGCTATTCTCAACTGTTGAGAAATGAACAAATCCCCCTCACAATTAGCACCTGAACGTCTCTTAACTAATAAATGCAATGAGTTTGCATCTTTTTTCAAATGTAAAATTGATGAAGTCAGACTGAACAAATCTTCTAAATTGCTAACCAAACATCTGGTTCATGGTGCACCTTGTATATGAGATGCGCTATATAAATAAACCTGCCTTGCCTTGCCTTTATTTGAGGAATCATATACAGTAGTACGTCGACTGTCTACACTGCATGTATGTATGCGTGTATGTGGTGTTTAATTGGTGTGTGTGTGTGAAGATTATGGTCTGTGGTCATACCGGCGTGAGGATGCTGCGGAGCCCCTGACTGTGTATCAGCAGCGGTTGAGGGATGTGTACCAGGCCCCCGAGAACCTCAACACACAAACATACACTGAGCCCTCACTCGCAGGAGATGTGTTCAGGTACACACACACACACACACACACACACACACACACACACACACACACACAGAATCATGCAGACTGACACACAAACTGAGCCCTACACTGTCTGGAAATAATTATAATTATACAGTACACACTAAAACCCACACTGACATAAACTAATTTACACACATCATTTTCAATCACTGGAGATGTGTTCAGATATGCATGCATGCACACACATGCGCGCACACAAACACACACAAGCACCCACACACTAACACA
>NC_063212.1:1351471-1361471 GCF_017589495.1 Alosa alosa
TACACCACCTTTGACGATATCATCGACAACTACGATGTTTACAAGGTGGAGACCATCGGGGATGCATGTAAGTGTGTGTGTGTTGCTTATGTCCCTGTTCCAAATATATGTGTGTGTGTGTGTGTGTGTTAATCGTAATCACACATGGCTGCTGTGCGACTTGCAGACATGGTAGTGTCCGGCGTCCCGCTGAAGAATGGGATCAGGCACGCGTCGGAGATTGCCAGCATGGCCCTGGACCTGGTGTCCGTCTGCCGAAGCTTTCGCATCCCACATAAGCCCAACAGCCAGTTGGAGATCCGTGCAGGCATACACTCAGGTAACTGAACCCTCTGTACTTCACATCTCTCTCTCTGTGCGTGTTTGCACCCAGTGTTTCCCACGGAATTGGATTCAATTTGTGGCGGTAGCTGACTTTGACCAGGGGAGGGGGGGTCTCCTTGAATCTCACTTTTGAATTTTGGAAAACACTTTTCCATTTACATAGGGATTTTGCAAACATTCAGTGTCAGAGTCAATAAAATGAGCCCTTCAACGAAATTGACAAGCAGCTGTAAGTAGACTAAGCATGCTAAATTCGACATCCAAACAGTACGTTAGCTTTGAGATACTGTATTATTTCATAACTTAACTTAGTTTAGTCTCTTCAATGTAGCCTACTATGTTGTGATAAGACCTTAGCAGAGTTCACTTCAATGCAGCAATTTTGAACAAATTTGCGCAGCATGGTCACGATGCTAAGCGGATTTAATAGCAATTTAGCCAGACGTCTTCTATGCAATGCTTCTATGTGGCAACAACAATCGTGAATATTTTGTTAAATGCACATGCAGAGGAGTGGCAGCGGGCTACGAGCAGCAGGCTACGAGGCGGGGCAAGGAAAGGCTGCGTGCGTAAAAAGCGCAGCTCAATGGCAATGCAAGGATTTGACCTTATATTTAATTTAAATTAAATTTTACACATAATATATTCATCTGTGACGGCCGATTTTTATTTCGTGCGCCCCGCCACAGATTAGTCAATTTATGGGAATGTTTGTGTTTCAACTTTAACATTTAGCAGGATAGTTACATATACTAAATTGCCCTCATGTGGGACACTTGAGCTCCAGTGGGTGACTCTTCCCTAAACTAATGAATGCCAGTGAAACTATGGGAAAGCCAAAGCTGTAGGGTCCTGTGATCAAAATTGGATGTGGATTTAATGTGTTGCCTTCACATTGTAGCCTAATATAGCCTACTACAGAAGTCCAAAAAAAATATCTTAAAAAAATATATAACACTAGGGAAATCCACCCTACATTCATTTAAGTGTCAGTAATAGCAGGCATAGTCTAGGGGTTAGGCTGGCAATCGTAAGATCACTGGTTCGAGTCCCAGATGATGGCTTGATGTTGCAGGTGATGCCCTTGCACAAGGCACATCATCTGCACTGTCTCAGTCCACCCAGCTGTAAAATGGGTACCAGCTTCTGCTGGGAGTTAGCTGCGATGGACTAGTGTCTACGCCCCTCATCCGCTTAGCACCACGGAAACCAGACATAAGCGCTGGCCCAAGCTGCCTCCATGACTAGGAATGGATTAACACACTGGCACTATTTAACATTACAACCCATGTATGTGTGTGTGTGACAAGAAAGGTGAAAATATGTACACATATAGCATGTGCTCTCGTGGGGTATTGCCACATACTGTACCTCCATGTGGCCGTTTGGGAGGGTTTCCCTACGAGTGTGTGTGTGTGTGTGTGTGTGTGTGTGTGTGTGTGTGTGTGTGTGTGTACACTCCACAGGTCCGGTCGTTGCTGGGGTTGTCGGGACTAAAATGCCACGTTACTGCCTCTTTGGGGACACAGTCAACACTGCCTCCCGAATGGAGTCTACGAGCGAAGGTATAGGCACACACACACGCTTCACACACACACACACTCACACACATTATCAGCTGCACTTGGCAGTCCCATTCTATATGCTAAGAAGATCGTCTTTACAACTCCACCATGTAATCACATGTATGCTAATCATACCTCAAATTCACACCCTCCCCCACTTCCCATCTCCCTGTAGCTTGGTTTCAGGTCAATACTAAAGAGCAGGATGTAACTGTTTGATTGTGTGTGTGTGTTCCCAGCAATGAAGATCCAGTGCAGCTCCACTACTTACTACCTGCTGGAGGAGATAGGGGGGTACCTGCTGCACTGCAGAGGTGTCCTTCAAGTGAAGGTGAGTGGCACACACACACACACACACACACACACACACATGCTCAGAGCAGATCAGACCCAAACATAATATTGAATTGCACACGCACACACACACACACATGCTCAGAGCAGATCAGACCCAAACATAATATTGAATTGAATTGCGCGCACACACACACAAACACAAACACACACACACTCTTGCATAAACAATTGAAACATATAGGTATAATTGCACACACACACACACAGAGACAGACACACTCACACACTTATTTCCACCTCTTTTACAGGGCAAGGGTGATATGGTAACATACTGGCTTGATGGGAAACTCCCACTAACCCCCAGTAAGGAGAAGCTATCGGCCCCCGAGCAAGATTCGGGGTCGACCTTTGTTACCGGTAACAACAACCAAAACAACAACAGCAGCAGCAGCAGCACAGTCAGCAGACGCAGCATCAGTGCTAGCAGCAGCACTGTAATCTCTTAACATGGCTTTATCGGCTCTGCAGTCACATTCAGGCGCATCATCAGTGCTAGCAGCAGCACTGTAATCTCTTAACATGGCTTTTATCGGCTCTGCAGTCACATTCAGGCGCGCAGCATCAGTGCTAGCAGCAGCACTGTAATCTCTTAACATGGCTTTATCGGCTCTGCAGTCACATTCAGACGCAGCATCAGTGCTAGCAGCAGCACTGTAATCTCTTAACATGGCTTTATCGGCTCTGCAGTCACATTCAGACGCAGCATCAGTGCTAGCAGCAGCACTGTAATCTCTTAACATGGCTTTATCACCTGTGCAGTCACATTCAGACGCAGCATCAGTGCTAGCAGCAGCACCGTAATCTCTTAACATGGCTTTATCGGCTCTGCAGTCACATTCAGACGCAGCATCAGTGCTAGCAGCAGCACCGTAATCTCTTAACATGGCTTTATCGGCTCTGCAGTCACATTCAGACGCAGCATCAGTGCTAGCAGCAGCACTGTAATCTCTTAACATGGCTTTATCGGCTCTGCAGTCACATTCAGACGCAGCATCAGTGCTAGCAGCAGCACCGTAATCTCTTAACATGGCTTTATCGGCTCTGCAGTCACATTCAGATCAATTGGACTCGCTCATTATGACACGTCATGCTTCAGACTGTAGGCCTTTAATGTGGCCATATCATAACAAATCACATCTAATCTATGTATCTGCTATACATTATACATATATTTTGTATATACTTTGTCTTCTCACTCATAGCAAAACCCAAACTGTGTATGAGTATTTGATAAACATCTATTACCAGTACAGTATATTTATTATCTGCTGAGGTGTATGCTGACCTTTTTATTTATTCTCCCATCGATGTACTGAATCTATGCTTTGTCTCTGTTCTTGTACACATTGGTGTGTGTTTGGGGCAAGGCAAGGGCCACAGCAGCACGGTTGTGTGAGAACAGCCCATGTCGCGTGGCGTGATGGGCTGCTATATGCATAGATGATGCTACAGGGCAGGTCCAGCGATGACCATAAGTCGGACTGCTCACAGTTCTAGCTAGTAGCCCGTTTTTACTGATTATCTGTTTTTATCTGTGGCTTGGCTTTATCTGTGTAAATAAACACTTATCACCACTAAGCTTGCCTGTCTGGAATCTATTTAACACACACAGAATTAGATATGTCCATGATTTTTTTTTAAATGGTGTGTATCAACAGCCCAAATGAAATGTTAAATGAAATGAAATGAAAGAATGAAATGGGAATGGTTCAAAAGATGAGGCGAGTAGCACAGACAGGGAAAGGGGCTCATGTCTCAGCAATAGAGAGATGGGGGACAGGTCGATCAGAGGGAAAGATGAAGAGAATGCCACTGAGGGAGGAATAGGAGCGGACTAGTGCAGCTCGTACTAAAAGCCTGCCTTGCAGCAATGCAGCAGCTACCCGTCTGTGCGCGTGTGTGTGTGTGTGTGTGCGAGCTGCACAATATGAATTCTCTTACAATACTGATGAAAGGCCTCTATTCAGTTCACCCTTCACATCCTCATGATGACCAAATGTGTGTGTGTGCTGCTTTCATTAATTAATCATACATAATCAGCCTCACTCAGATCCTTGAGAGCGTCTGTGAATTAGATGCGTGAACAACACAAGGACCAGACACTCATTCAATTAGCACGGCTACTGTGTGTGTGTGTGTGTGTGTGTGTCATGTGGATGCGCACACATGAAAGGGCTTCAGAACTCCAACCACTCATACCATTAGCATTACTAAGAGCTGTGTGTGTGGGGGAGGGAGAGGGAGAGGAGGAGACGGGTTATAAGTACAGGTGTATGCATGAATGTGTACGCAAGAACTGCAAACTAAAGGAAATACAACAAATAAAAATAATCTTTAACCTCCACATGTTATCAAAACAGATTTTGTCATGGTCACTGTATTGCCATGCCATTACATCACCATCTACTGTTTTTGTACTTATTGGTGTCAATAACTTGTGTTGTGTCACTTGATAATGAGGTGCTGATGTAACGCAGTGAATTCAAATCGCCTTATTAGTAATCTTCCAACCTGAGTTATCATGCAACCTGCAATGGACGAAGACAGTTAAGAGTTGCAGGTAATCACAGCGGAGACAGAAAAAGAAACCCATTCAACTGGTAGTTGTAGTTCGCAATAACTACCAACACCAAGGGCATGAGATTGGTTCACAGGGAACTATTTCTACATATACTTATAAATCTAGACGCACCCTAGCGGCAGCAAATGCAATTTGCATCCAGGGTAGTCTAGCAACTCTCCATTGGCTTGCGAGCTGGAAAAACCAAACTTCGGTCAGGCCAATCACATTGTGTATAGAGTCGGTGGACAGGCGTAACATAGTAACGGCAGAGTTGTGACAGTTCTGCATGAATTCCCTGCTACTTGAAAACAAAGAAGATGGATGCTGCTGGCGAAGAGCGCGACTCGAGTTAAGCTTTTTTAAAGTTGCCAAAAGTTTGATCATCTAGCCAACTAGCTACTCTGATGGGAAAACGCATGGGACTCATGAGTTGCAGCGCTATACTATTGCATGCAGAAGGAATTTGAAAGACAACCTTTTATCCCGCCCATCGGATTGAGCACTGCCAATGGTGAGTTCCAGACCCTACATCTTGATGTGGGTCTGGCTCGTCAGGCTAATAAAATGTGTGACTAACCTCAAATGTGTGTCTAACCTCTAAGCACCAATTGAATGAATAAGTGTTAACATTAGTGTAAACATACAGTGCATTCTGAGGGGTTTTAGATCCTTTCATTTTTCCACATTTCGTCATACTTCAGACTAAATCTATTATTTTTTCTTATCAGTCTAAACACAATAGCCTAGGCTACTACCCAGTGACGATGCAAAAACAAAATTTGTGGTTTGTTTTCTTTTGATTTGTTAAAATACCATCATGTAGGAATTCTCCTTTTCATAAATATTCAATGTACTGGATACCCATTTACCACTAAGTGGTGCCGGATTTGTCAAAAAACAACTAAAAAAGGTCATGCTCCTGCCCGTGACAGCGTTAAATAGTCATCATAACCATCCCATAGGCATCTGCAATGTTAAATAGTTACAGTATCATAACTATCCCATATGCATATGCAATGTCAGACACACTATTCTCTGCATTGTAAGTCAGTGTAGCATGAAAATGAGTTTGAAGCCTTTATTTAAAGATAAAAGAACAACATGATGTTGCGTTAAAAATGCCAGAGAGCAGTAACAGCCAGTAGAATGCCCAGAGAGAGAACATTCATGACTGACTTCTCAGAAAAACTGCAGTGGACAAATAAACTGCAGACCGTTTTGTTGTTCAGCAGATGTGGCAATATTACTGAGTCAGACAGCGTTTCTGGGATAGATTTGGCAGCTTTATCCCTCTATTTGTTGATTTAATCCCAATCGTCCCTGGGATCTGCAGCAATTTGTACAAAGTGAAATGAAAATGTTGAGGTTGATGTAAGCTGCGCTCTTCTTGTTTTGTCTGGTGTCTATAGGTGATCTATATCCTACATGATGGGGTGTGGCACCAAGATTTATTCTAAAAGGGATTGACACATTTTCAGTAAAAAAAAAATCAGATCTTTAATAAATTAGATGATAATGTTTCAAAACATAACTGCACCAGTCTCATCTGTTCATGAGGGCACACTGGATCAACGTCCCTCCACCTTGGCAAATGAGTGAATGTACTGTTGTGCATGCACAGAACACACACCTGTTGTTCATTTGGCAGCTCATACAGTGTCCAGAAGACTTCCTTCTTGTGCTGCGTCAGATTGTCTGTGTGTGCTTGTGATGACATTGTCCCTGCAACTCAATTTCCCTCTCTGGGTCTCTGGGGCTTCAGGTTCCACCCACAGCAGTGAGACTTTCCAGAGCCGCTTCCCTGCAACCGTAGATCACAAAGCCCCAGGCCAGCAATACACAAACTGCCAGCAACTGTGGACACAAATATAAACAGTCTAGTGAGCCTACTTACATTACATCACACACAAATGGATACTTGCAATCTAAAATCTAATCTAAAGGACTACGACACCTGCTAACTATGGGGAATAAAACATGAAACATAAGGTAGAGGCCATATAGTTTCTATCTGCCTGATGTGTGTAATACATACTGTACCGGTAACTGCACTTTATGTGCAACCAAATGAATTGCAATCTGGTAAAATCTCTATAATATACATGATAACCTATGTGTAAGACATTTCAAGTATAAAAACGATTAAAACTTCTTAATGCTAAAAAAGTCTAACCAAACTGCTCCTTTTTATTTTTGTTTTTTTTTCTCCCAACTCTGCATTTGACTCAGTCAGGCGTCGCTGAAGTAGGCCTAGAATTTTCAAGTATTTCTTATAATACATGCAGAAGCAAGCAAGAAGAAGATGTGGTGTCCAGAATGAGGCTAGGACATACAGGGTTAAACAGAACATTAGTTACCATGAAAAAGCATGTTGATGGAATGTGTGAATATTGTAATAGTCAAGAGACCATAGAGCATGTAATTATGTCTTGTCCTGAGTACCATCAAGCCAGACAAAGATTTATCTCACAACTTGGTGAAATCCAGATGACATTAAATTTGAATGATATACTGCAAAGAGAATCAGGTGAAATTTGTTTTTCCTTTTTGTTTTCTTTTTTGAAGGTAACTGGGTTATTTAAAAGAATTTAGGAAAGTGTAGGATGACCATTTGATCCACACTCCAGTCCAGATGGTGGCGGTAATGCACCAAAAAGCTGGTTGCCAACCGCCATATAAAAAAGAAGAAGAAGAAGAAGAAGAAGAAGTATTTCTTATACAAAGGCGCCCTCTGGCGACCCATATGTGCGAAGGAAATTCACTGCGGAGTTACCATGGCTACTAATCGTGGGCATGGGCCATAAACCAATGGGACAGTTTGATGTTGCTGAATCAAGCGCCATAACTTCTCAGGCAGAATTACAGAATAAAAAAGTCTACATGGAGGATTACCATGAATTAAGCTACCATAAATCAAGCTACTCGTAGTGAGGCGTTGGTATACTGGTGTATGTATGTTATGTTGACGAGATAAAAAAAAAAATCAACTGACCAACCAACAACTCACCTAGAAAAGGTTAGAAACGCACAGCTAAGCTAGTCTAATGTAACGTTAATGTTTCACTGGCAGCATGCATCCAACTGTTCGTCCAACTGGTAGAAGCTAGTCTTGTTAAAAAAAAAATATAAAAAAAACTTTAGATAGGAACATTTTTGAGTAGTCTAAGTACAGTTAACTTTTTCCGTTCATGTTAACGTAGACTGACTTTAGCTGAGAGCAATGTGCAAGCAAATCAAACTCACAAAGGTGTACACTCGGTCCACATTCCGCTGACTGACGCTGTACATGACTGTCACTCTTCTCAGCTTCAGCTTCTTGGCACAAGCAGATGCTGCTACCTCCGCGTATAATGCGATACAATATAATAGTTTGCTTGACTGTCTGCGTTTAGCTCATAGTTTAGCTGTTTAGCTTGGTTTATCTGTCTTCTTCGTCAAATCTAACGACAGTTGGCGGTCCAGTTACCGCCACCTGCTGGTGTCATTCGATATGGAACCCCTCAACCCTAATTTTGTGAAAACAGGCCTATTCTCGCTCTGTCTTTACATAATTTCACTATGCCTCTTCAGTATTTTCTTAAATGGTTTCAAATGACATAATATTGCTTATTTTATTCTTGCCCATTAAATTATGTCTCAGGCATTTGTAGCTACCACACTGCTTATCATAGGCCGACTGTCTACCGCGAGTTCTTTCAAAGCCCTCATATAAGAGGACAAAGCAAGCAAGGTAAGCCGGCGGTAGGCTTTTTGGTTCCCCTTGGGAATTAGGCTTGCAATTTCCATGTATGATTTATTTATGATGACCAGCCATTGCCCCAATACATTTTACATTTCACGTTGGGATAATATTCTCAGTTTTCACTGTTGAAACAGTAGCCAACACGTTTAATCAGTAGGCTATATTTCAACTTGATGTTTTGAAGGTAGTGAAAATAGTCTTGGTTTAAGCCAGGACATAACGGATTTCACTCAGCATGTTACTACCTGTGTGTCTGCATTACTGGATGGACAAGATTACTGCCATTGGGTCAGCAGACGTCTGTTAGAATGTTTGTCAGAATAGCTGAGATGCAGCTATTGGCTTTTATTTATCACTTCATCTGTGAAACTTTCCATAGCTGTATTATGGCAAAAGCGTATTATGCCAACAGTCAAAATGGAACCCTATGAACTGCACAAGGGCAAAGAGACAAAGAGGACAAATGTGTGCACATTGGAGTAGGTCTACAGAACTATCCAGTAACAATAAGGCTACATTTTCTGTTATTCTCTATTTATTTAAAAAAAATGGCAAATGATGGTTTTCATTTGGTTAGTCATTAGGCTGGATTCTGCACACAGTGGCTGGCCTGAATAGTGGAACCCCGTAGTCTATACTGCAGAGATCCATCCACCAGGAAAAAAAGGGCAGGGAGAGGGTACTCTGGTACTGGGCATTACACATTCATCATCCACGCGCACGCATTAGGACCCAGCGGTGCTGAATCGGTGCTGCTGCTGCGCACACAGACGGCCCCCTGCTCGAGGCATAGGGCGCGCACTTCTTGCAGCAGCCATGCTGCTCTAATAATTCAACACACAGGACACTCTCTGCCAAACGGATCTCGCTGTCGTCAGGTGAATGCTACACGAGACGGCGGATTCTGCGTCACCTTGCGGATTCCCTTATCTCCCCGAGGTTGACTGGTGGGGGTCTGCGCATGCGAGGTTATAGGGGAGACTTCAGAGGCCACCTATACTGACAACCGCACGTCAGATAGATCAGTGTTGCCAGGGAACTGTCTGGGATGAAAATGGATTGTCTTGACTGACGAGACTGCTGTCATCCATTTGGCATCCTGTCCAGTAATCAACGCAGATTTGCCTTGTGAAGGGCGGGTACTGTTATCACATCCCATTAATTTCAGTGTGTCTGTGTTATGTGTGCGTCTGCTGTGACGTATGTCTTTGTGGACCAGCCTACTAGCGAACGGGAACAGGTGGCGCGTGGCTCTTTTGTATCGGGTTTGGATCATGTCCTCTTTCCAAAACGTTGTCTCAGGACGGAAAGTATACCGCTAACGTGGCGTGCATATTCGTGTAATTGGCTGGAACTCGTGATCACTCCTCAGATAACCACATGCTCGCCGATCACTGTTAACCCCAAGGCTCCGGTAGCCTAATCCCGACCGGTGTCCTGTGCGCGAGA
>NC_063212.1:1366471-1391471 GCF_017589495.1 Alosa alosa
GGCACCCAAGCATCATCATGCTGATTGAGGAGGTGGACACAGCCAGTCATCTCTACCTGGTCATGGAGCTGGTCAAGGTGAGTGCAGAGCTGACCCTCCTGCATGTCACCTAGAGCCTCAACCTGCACAGCTCAGAGCAGGAGATTCTGGTTGCAGTCAGATTGTAAAAAAAAAGAATGGGATTCTATTTTTCTATTCCTAACCTCTTTTCCTTGACCTCGAGGGAAAACGTCATGAGGTCAAAGAAAGATGTGAAGGAGAACTCATGAGGACTTGGGAGAAGAAGTACAGTGCTGAAAGAATCTCTTATGTGAATTATGTGATAGCGGATGTTATTGACATGGACTGAAATCTTTCCACGATATATTGTGCCATAGAATTATTTCCTTTAGAGGATAGTCTTTGAAGCATTGAAGCACCTTACGTAGTGATTTCAATTTGGACACTTCCGAATCATTTCACTTAAGAACCTTATATTGTAAAAAGTCTATTCAACCACATAGTTTGTCTGCCAGTCTATCTATCTATCTATCTATCTATCTATCTATCTATCTATCAAAAAGTGCATTATTATGACAAAACATTACAGTATTGCCAAAGTGTCACAACTAAATGTGTATGCATTTTTGTCATGCTTTGTGGCCCCAGTTACAGTAAACACTAGTACAGCACAACCAGCACACCTTGTACAACTAGACTTACTGCTACAGTGAGCTATTCTTCTGTACGCCCTCTCTCTCCCCCCCCCTCTCTCTTTCTCTCTCTCTCACTTTCTTTCTCTCTCTCTGTCTCTTTCTCAGTGAGGACCTATATTTCTATCATATTCTCTACCACAGCCTCACAGAGATGTGTGTGTGTGTGTGTGTGTGTGTGTGTGTGTGTGTGTGTGCGTGTGTGTGTTTCTGCAGGGAGGGGACTTGTTTGACGCCATCACCTCCTCCACTAAGTACAGTGAGTGTGAGGCCAGTGCCATGCTGTTCAACCTGAGCGCCGCTCTCAAGTACCTGCACCAACTCAGCATCGTGCACAGAGACATCAAACCAGAGAACCTGCTGGTACACACACTAACACACACACACACACTTTAGATATGCCTGCATTAGATCCTTATTCTAAGCAGAAACATCAAACCTGAAAATGTCCTGGAAAAGTACAGTAACACCTTTAGACATGCTAAAGGTGCATTGTTATTCATTCACATATCCATGTGTGAATGTGTTTGTGTAGGTGTGTGAGTATCCTGATGGCACTAAGTCTCTGAAGCTGGGGGACTTTGGGCTGGCGACAGTGGTGGATAAGCCTCTGTACACCGTCTGCGGAACACCTACCTACGTGGCTCCTGAGATCATTGCAGAGACTGGGTAACACACACACACATAAAACACACACCGCACACACAGCTCTGGAAACAAATAAGAGAGCCCTGCACATTTTTCTGATGTCATGCTACGATTGCTGAGTGACATTCGATTTTTTCAAAATTAAGAGACCACTGCAAATTTGAATATGACCGTCAACTCATTTGAATGTCACTCAGCAATCGTAGGATGACATCAGAAAATGTGCAGTGGTCTCTTAATGTGTTCCAGAGCTGTACATCAACATTACAGTTAGCGAATTCCAACGACATTATCAGTTGCACACACACACACAAACACCAAACATTACAGTGAGCAAATCCACTTACATTATCATCTACATACACACACACACTTATGAGCACAAGGCTGCAGACACTCTCACTTAAGCTACCAAACACACACACACACACACACACACACAGATGGCCCTGCTGTCTGCTGTAAGGCTTAAGTTGTCTCAAGTGGTTAAACACAGCCCACTGGCCTCATTAAGCAGAAGCAGCAGCGTCATTAACTCCGCTGTCCAGTCTACACTCATTAGACACACTGCCACACTAGGATTACCCACTATGCAGGCACTTCACTGAGCATTACAGCCACAAGATGTTAACCTGGCTACCTCTCTAATACACTTAAACCATTCAGTCTCTTTCTGTGTGTGTGTTTGTCCAATTGCATGTGCATGTGTGTATGGTCCATGTGTGTGTGTGTGTGTGTTTATGTTC
Source organism: Alosa alosa (assembly GCF_017589495.1). NCBI lineage: Eukaryota > Metazoa > Chordata > Actinopteri > Clupeiformes > Clupeidae > Alosa > Alosa alosa. The sequence continues at coordinate 1,368,558 of NC_063212.1, forward strand.
AGCTACGGGCTGAAGGTGGATATTTGGGCGGCAGGGGTGATCACCTACATCCTGCTGTGCGGCTTCCCTCCGTTTCGCTCAGAGAGAAACCAGCAGGATGAGCTTTTCCAGAAGATTCTGGAGGGGCGCTTGGAGTTCCCCACCCCTTACTGGGACAGCATCAGCAGTTCTGCTAAGGTCAGCCTAACACACATAGAGTACACGACACACATGCTCACATACATTTAACATACGCATGGTAGGAGATCTTGCATGTTTTTTTCATGCAAGTCACAGACATGACGTGTTTTAAAGGATCTGATTGGCCGGATGCTGCAAGTGAACGTGGGAAATCGTTACAGTGCAGAGGAAGTGTTGTCACATCCATGGGTTTTGGTGAGTGAGTCACACACACACACACACACACACACACACACACACACATGGACACACTGAACTGTTTGATTTCTGATGCAGATGTTTCTTGCTGAAACATGGACATACTTTACATCACCGGTGCCCTGTATGTAACAGCAGTACAAACACACACTCAAACCTTTTGCTCAGTTTCTGCCTGTGATCTGCAGGATGACTCCGAAAACAACGTGAAGGTCGATTCACCTGATGAGTTGGACAGCAACACGGCAGCGGACACAGAGGTGAGAGCGTGCACACACACACACACACACACACGCACACACACGCACATATAAACGCAGGCACATATGCACATACATTGTAATACCTTATTTAGATCGATGATAAACATATAATAACAGGATCCAAATAATGTTATAAATGGTTCATATCATATATTAATATTAATACTGGTAATGTCCACATTTTTTTCTGTATTAAACCTAAGTTCAATAAATCTATGTTATCAACGGCAGCTATGATGGGATATGATACACACACACAGCAGCATTCCCACACACTCACTTGGTCTCTAACCCATCCATCCTTTATTCTCTCCACCTATGCTGACAGTCTGACCATCTGAATGACAATGGTAGGTAGCTGTCAGTGCATGTTAACAGTTCTCCCTCTACCCATAGAGCCTTCAACTTTGGGCTCTTTTTTAAGTCCTTGTATTTATGCATGTAATGGTCGCTTCCGATTTCCGTGCATGTCTATGTATCTATTTTTAAATCCTAACTAGATCACTTCAGTAGTTGTCAGATTTGAAACCTGAGCAGATGTTTCATAAATAGGCTTTTGGAGATGCATGTCTTTATACATCTCTATTGAGCAATCTCCTGTCACTGACTTCATATTTAACCCAGTTTAACAGTTCAGTTGATCACAGTACACGTTCAGTCACTTTGAAATTCCCTAAAGTGTGTGTGTGTGTGCGTTTTCAGGTTATGGGACTAGGTAAGCGCACAGCGAGCTGCTGACTGTGAGACACAAGACTCCAAACACAACAGCGAGCCGACAAGAGCAACAAACAAACCAGGACTGCGTTTCCCACAAACGCGCTCGTGCTACGACCATCACGACTAAGAGTGTTAAGATTGAAAGCTGCTCTGGTGACCTAATGGCATAACACTGAGACCTATGGGAAATGTAGTCCAGAAGCAACCCACCCACACCAGATGCCTCTCCTGTCACCTCTCCGCTGGGCCACCAGCTGCACTGTGCTGCCGCCACCCTTTTTCTACAGTTGGTCAATCGAGAATTAATAAGGTCTACCAGACATGTCTACAAATTAGATTATTTTTTTGCACTGGATAACATAAAATGATGTGACGTGGTGCAAAATAATAGATATGTTTGTGTCATAAGACAATATGATTTGGTGATAAATAATAATAGATAAGATTCAATCATTTCATACGATGGTGGTTATTTAAATCTGAATTTTCCGTGGTGAGTTTTTCTCAAAAGTGTACCTGGACCTTGTTAGTTCTCAGTTGACACGCTCATCAGTACTCCTCTTCTCTCTCCACATATCCTACAGATAGAGGTAGTCATGTCATAGTCAAGTCTCTGTTCAGTGTGACCATAACTCGTTCAAGCCTTCAGTCATTACGGTATACGCGTGCGAGTGTGTGAGTATGTGGATGTGTGTGTGAGAGAGGTGTTGAGAAAGAGACCGTTCTTGTTTTGCATTTAAGTGTGTTATGAAAAAAAAGCCAATGAAATCACAGAAGGAAAACAGGCTAAGATTGTTTGTGTGTGGTGTATAGTATGTAGTGTGTGCATGTGCTCTGAGAAGTCCTTGCTTATTTGAATCTTGTTGTTTTTTAAAAAAAAAAAAAGTGAAAGTTTTGACTCATACACAAACCTGCGTGTGTGTATGAGTGATTGTATGAGTGACTGTGTGTGTTGTGTTTGTTCCCAAAGAAATGTGCATCTTTGATTCCCATCCTTAGTCATGTAGGACAAGATTTTAAGATGCTCTTCTGTCAGATTTTTGTACATTAAAGTTCATTCCTTGAGCATTGCTTTGGCTCTTACTGAAATGCACACTCGAATCAGTCTCCACAAGAAATACTTGTGGTCACAGTCACACACACATTTATTTGAATGTAAATGCTGCACATACAGTACAGTACAAACCTCTACTCAGCTGCTGACGTAATCTAACAGCAAGTTTATGTGAGAAGACACACATATACACACATGAACATGCACATATTTCCTCTCCTGAACAGACAAAAGTGCTCAAGTAGTAATGAATAAAAAAAAACATTTTATTTGGTTAAAAGATCGAGATGCCACTGCAATCTCTCGTTACTGCTACCAAACATATAGCAATGATAAAATGTGTGTGTGTATGTGTGTTTGCGTTAAAGATACAGTACTGATATTTCTCACAGTTAAATGTAAGTCTGTTATTTGTAATTTTATTGAAGTAAATTGAAAGGTTCTGGACAGTAAATAACACCCTCACAGTAACACACAAACAGTGTTCCTGACCAATGGTAGTGAGTTCTGCTTAGTCGTGAGACCAATCAGCATCATCCAATAGTACACGGACAACGCCCCCCACCTAAAACACAAACACACATGCAAACTCACAGATGTGCATGCACACACACAGACAGACCATTACAAAATGTACAAACTGATCAAACACTAACATACAGTTCACACATGCAGACAGGCAAACACACTCACTCATCAAGAACACGTCCTGTTCAGTCTAGGCCTGCCTCGGCACTCTGAAACATCTAGATGGATGGAAGAGAAGGAGAAGATGAAAACAACAACTTGGACTCGTTTGATTGTGTGCTCCATCATATGTGTGTTTTTGTGGTGTCTAAGGGAGACTATAGAGAACGGGGGAATGTGTGTGTAGAGGATGTTTGGAAGCTTACGGAATGCGGCTGTGGTGAGGAGGTAAAGCACAGGGGGAATATTCCGGAACGTCCCTTCAAATGACCACGTCCCCACTCATCATTTACATAATCGGTCAACATGATGACATCGCCTTCAGAGAACGACAGCTCATCCTTCTCCCCACGGAAAGCAAAAATAGCCACGCAGCTGAAAAAGAGATTATTTTTTGAAAGGATTTACATAGTCTACCTTGTGTGTGTGTGTGTGTGTGTGACAGGGAGAAAAACTCACCACATAGCTTGAGTGGTGGATTTCTCCGAGAGCATGATGGAATAAGACTGCAAAGCAACACAACATGCTGATTGTTAACTCTAACCCAGTAAAGCATTCTGTGTGCTGCTCCACTTGTCAGGGTATTTTGGAGTCTGCTGAGGCTCTACTGTGTGGTGCTCTGGTACTCGCTGCATCTAACTTCAAGGGTTGTTTTATCTAAGATCAATGCCAGTTCCTATGGCCCAGGTCCAGTTCTTCTACAAGAAGATGAGCAGAGTATTGACCCTCCTGTTTGCTATTTCTTTAAAAAGTTTACCAGACATCAGCTCAATTACCGGTATAGCACTATAGAAAAAGAAGCCCTTTTCTAGCCTCTAGGTTTCCTCTGTCAGCCATTTGTAAGAGTGGGCTGCCTTTTCTTATTGTTATTGTCTTCTGTTTGTTATTTAAGAAGGTAAAGTACTGTCTTTTGGGTTTGATGTAATTTGGTTAGTCAATCACACAGCTGTACATAATATATCACTTGTAAATAAATACTGAAAAACTTTTTAGTGGCTGCTTTGAGACTTGGGGAAGAGGATTCACTGTCCTGTTGTGTTTAAGTCTGCTTTCATGTGCATCAGGGCATTACACTCACAAACAGAAATGCTTTCACATACACCAACATGTGCTTTTTTCCACATCCCCACTTCCAAACACACAAAAACACACGCAGAGCAATGTTATTCACATGCATGCAAACACTGATGGCGATTGCTAGCACTTTCTACTAACCTGTTGTGATGGCCATAATAGACAATATATACACAACACAGAGATATACACAGATGAAAGCTGAAAGGTGTGTTTGTGTGTGTGTGTGTGTGTGTGTGTGTGTGTGTGTGTGTGTGTGTGTGTGTGTGTGTGTGTGTGTGTGTGTGTGTTACCTGGGGTGGAGGGATCTCTAGTGACGTCCCATCAGAGCCTCCTGCTTCTTCACTGCTCTGTGCGTGTGGATTTGTGTGGGTGTGTGTGTGTGTGCTTGCGTTCACAGGCATGTTGACTGGAGTGTGCACATCCGTGAGTGTGTTTACGTCCATGTGTGTGTCTGGACACACATCTGCATGTGTGCCTACATCAGAATGGGTATCCATGTCTGCCAATGTGTCGGTTAAGTCCATCAAATTGAGGTCCTCTTTCTAAAGATGCAAACAAATTCAGAATCAAAAAAGGTATTATTTCTTATTTAGCTCAGGCACATCAGGGTGGTGTTTTCGCACCCAAAGACACCATACAGGAGAGAGACAGAGGACAGCGTTCCCTAAAATACAGACTTGATGAAGCAAAACTATTCAAACTTGGTTCCTGCCTACCTCTAACCTGACTCTCGCCAGATGAATTTCGTTCCGCCTAGCTCCACTCATCCATCTGGGATCGATCCTTTGGAGTGGTGTTTCAGAAGGCTGGGCCTTTTCAAAAATCCTTGCATATGATTGGATAAGCCAGTTGTCCGTCATCTATTGACGTGCTACTTCAACCACTCACATCGAAGCCAACCCGTGACGCTGAGAACAGTCTCACAGTCGCTTCTACGCTATGTCACATCTATGAAACTCCTGCCCTGCGTCCTGATTGGCTCTACCATAAAATCTGGTGCCGAAATTACTCTCAACGGAGCTAGGTGGAACGAAAATCATCTGGCGAGAGTCAGGTTAGCCTACCTCCCCCTGCTCAGACAAAGAGTACTCATAACAAGCTCTCCATGATTTGGAGGACTGATTGACTGATTGATTGGCAGAATACCTCCATGATCTGGATACCTGTGAGCTGTTGTAGAGGGGGTGTCCTGGCTTTGGACGAGGTGGTAGTGGGGGTCCTCTCTTCGGAACTCTTTGACCCTGCTGCTGATTGGCTGAGGCTGGGCCAGAGCCAATCAGATCCAGCGGTTTGGCTAGCTTGATGGGTGGAGGACGGACTGGGAGAAATCTGACAATCAGAGCAAACATGTTCATCTTATTTCACTGTTCATCTTTGTATGTATGTGTGTGTGTGTGTGTGTGTGTGTGTGTGTGTGTGTGTGTGTGTGTGTGTGTGTGTGTGTGTGTGTGTGTGTGTGAGTCTGAGTGTGATAATGTAAGTGTGTATTACCGAGGAGGCATGCCTGGTCCAGTGTGGACTGGATTTATCTGGCCCTTCTCATCTGAGTCCTGAGGACTGCTCTGGGCTGTTGATCATAAACAGATCAATTTGCATCCATTCACAGGTGTTTGAATGCACACATGTGCAGATATATAAGCATTTGTACAAATACACAAACTCCCACATACAGGGTTGGGTCAGATTACTTTGTAATGTTATCGATTACTGACTATAGATTACATGGCAATTTTTGTAATCAGTAGCGTAATCAATAGGATTACCCAAAACATGTAACATAATCTGATTACTTTAGGATCACTTTTTACACAACTTGCATACGACATACACATTTGCAATATTGCCAAGTACTGAACGTATTTTCTGGAACAGGTTTATCGGTCAATGTCGACGGCTTCCTCTAGAGTTTTGATATGAACCTTTTTCTTGTAAAGAAACTATAGAGGCAATTGGATGATAGTGACATCTTGTGGACAAACTAATAGGCTGCTTGTCAAATTAAAACATTAGTTAAGATATCTTTTATAAAGTTGCATTGTTTGCATCATAAAATGTAATCAAGTAATCCCCAACATTGTAACTATAATCTGATAACACAATTTCTTATTGTAATCTCAGCTGATTATAGTTACTTGATTTTTGTAATCTGATTACGTAATCCAGATTACATGTAATCCATTACTACCCAGCCCTGCCCACATATACACACACACACACACACACACTCTCCCTCTCTTACGTGTGTTGGTGGCTGTTGATAGGCTCCTCCTTCGGGGCTGGGGCTGGGGGGGAGGGGGGGACCCTGACGCGGACACTTGAGTATGAGTGGGGGTGTGCGTCTGCGTGGGGGTGTGCGTCTGCGTTGGAGTGTGCGTCTGCGTGGGGGTGTGCGTCTGCGTGGGGGTGTGCGACTGCGTTCTCATGCGGGGCTTGGGCTGTGGCCGGGGACTCGTCCCACTGCTGCTGCCGCTGGCCCCTCTCTCCTCGTCCTCCTCCCCCTCACCTATTCGTCCACCGTGGTCACCGGCGTCACTTTGCCGTTGGCTGGACTCGGGTCCGAAAACATCCAACAGGTCCTGAAGATACTGACTACCGACGCACACACTCTCCGCCCCCAAACACACACCCTCGCTCTGCGCACACACACTCTCTGATTGGTTGTTTGGCTTGCTCACTGCATGCTCACACCCATTTGATGGAGGCACTGCTCTTTCGCCACTGACAGGCTGGGCAACAACTATCTCACTGTTTAGAGACCGGGATTTAGGCATGCAACTGTTGATTGGCTGTATCATGTGACTCTCACTACTGATTGGCTGAGAGCCAGCTACCTCTTCGCTCATTGGCCGCAGGCCTGCTCTTGAGCGGGGCCGAGGCCTGGGACGGACCGGCTCCTCCTCTAGCGGCCGATCTGTGGGTGTGTGTGAAGGTGTGTGTGGGTCCACGTCTGGTTTTGGGGGGCAGAGCGGTTTGGGTGGCCTCGGAGGTCTTCTGACTGGAGACAACAACAGAAAAATCGTAAACACACACACACACACACACACACACACACACACACACACACACACACACACACACACACACACACACATATACACATACAGGTTGATCTCATTAATGCACATGTTCATCATACTTTTGTAAAATGAATAAGCACTCTCAGAAACTTCAATGATGCTCATTGCTATTATCAAACCGCATGCACAAACAGCTATTTAATTATTATTTTCACACACACACACACACACACACACACACACACACACACAGAAACCCTGATGCACTCACGGGCTGGTCTGGTCGCTGGGTTGTCTACTAGAGTGGGTGGTGGAGGGATGGGTGGGGGTGTGGGTGGAACATCAGTCTGTGTTGCGATGGTGGAGTGTGATGGAGTGGGAGATAGAGAGGGAGGCGGAGAGGGAGCGAGGGATGAAGTGGTGACAGGAGTCGGAGAAGGAGAGGGAACGACAAGCTGCTGCTGCTCACGACTCTTCTCTCTCAGCACCTGTTCATAAGAGGGGGGAGGAACCTGTGTGTGTGTGTGTGTGTGTGTGTGTGTGTGTGTGCATAATGGTGGAGGATATAGTAAGTGTGTGTGTGTGTGTGTGTGTGTGTGTGTGTGTGCATAATGGTGGAGGATATAGTAAGTGTGTGTGTGTGTGTGTGTGTGTGTGTGTGTGTGTGTGTGTGTGTGTGTGTGTGTGTGTGTGTATGTATCCAATATCCAATGGAGGATAGTGTTTGTGAGAGTGTTGGAAGTTAAAGATACATTGTGATGTGTGTATGTGTGTGTGTATGTGTGTGTGTATGTGTGTGTGTGTGTGTGTGTGTGTGTGTGTGTGTGTGTGTGTGTGTGTGTGTGTGTGTGCAAGGGAGAGAGGAGGTGAGGGTAAAAGGGAAAAGGGAAAATAATCATTGAGTATGAGTATGTCATGGGGGAGAGTTAGTTGTTTGTTTGTTTGTTTGTGTGTGTGTGAGGGAATTTGTGTATACACAGGTGTCCATAAAAGAGAATGTGAAACAAACAACCACATTCAGTCGCTGACTCAGTCAGTACAGAAACAAATAGTTTTATGACTGGTCACAGAGTATAATCCTCTAAACATTAACCACCAACTCTGGACATCTGAAGCCGTTCCTACCGTACTAAGCTCTACCGTCTGAAACATGCATTGCAACCCTACTTGTTAACCTCTCATATTTCATGTGAATTGATGACACACCTATCCTCGGCTCAACAGCCACAGGAATGCTCAGACCAGTGGAGTGTGTCTAAAATACATAGATAGATAGATAGATAGATAGATAGATACTTTATTGATCCCTAGGGGAAATAGAAGATGGCACCTGCACTGCAGACCAGTGGAGTGTCTCTAAAATACAAATCTATGGTACCTGCACTGCAGACCAGCGGAGTGTGTCTAAAATACATATCTATGGTACCTGCACTGCAGACCAGTGGAGTGTGTCTAAAATACATATCTATGGTACCTGCACTGCTGATGGTGGAGGGGCCGCTGGGTACCAGGCAGGAGCCATAGGTTCTGCAGAGAGGATGGTGATCTGTGGCCTCCTGTGGCTTATGTGCAAATACAAACATGCACACAAGCACACACACACGAGGTGAAAGGGATCAAATATACAATCCACACAAATATGTTTTACAATACACTGAATTCCAGCTAAGAAGGGTGTGTGACTGAATGACACAAGATTGTTTCCATGCATAAGTAAATACACTAAAATAAAGTTGTGTTCATATTGTGCAGTATGTGTCTGAGTTACCGTCTCTCTCTCTGCTGTTCCTGAGATGTGCTTCTAGAGGCTGATTTAATAAAACAGGAAAAAACAGATCATTATGACAGGTATACACATAATCTCCCTCTCTCCCTCTCTCTTCTCTCCTATCTTTCTCACACACACACACACACACACACACACACACACACAATACTGATACTGAAAAGTAAAACTCGGTCACTTCAGTTTACGAAATAATAATATAAAATACAAACTCACTCCTCATGATGGCAGCCCGGATGGAGGAAAGAGCTCCTTGGCTGAGAGACAGGGAGAGAGAGGGGGGGGGTTGTACAATGCTGTGTCAAACTTTTGGCACACAGAAAAGAGCACACCCACCCCAGCCCAGGAGACACAAACGGCTAGAACACACACAAACACACACTTCAAGTGATTGTTAAGCAATACTGACACAGATTTTCTCTGGAATTTGTCGACAAACAGTGAAATCTCACAAATGGAATACATCTTTCTGTCTCTCTGTCTCTCACACACACACACACACTTTCTCACTCACACACTCACACACAGACCACTAAGCAGAAAGGCGCACACACACAAAACATAAAACATTAGTAAGGTATAGGCCTGTAATGTAGCCTTCCCTACACATTAAAATTCTGAATACATAGTAATACCTGGAAGGCTGCTGGTCTGGTTTATTTCTCTCTGAAGGACATGGCAGAAAGAGAGAATGTTGGCATTTAGTTTTGCAAGCCAGACAATAATTTCATACCAAAACACACCGGATTGTATAAGTGTGTTTTAATGCGTCACAACAGCTCTATCGCATCGTTACCTGCCGATGCGTTTGATCGAGGGTGTCTCCTTCCACCACCCGAGTCCCGAACATCCCGCATACTCTGCTCTTGTCCGCACCGCGCCTCGGCCATGAAACTCACCCCACTGCAGTGAACTGCCTGAACCGGTAATTCGAGCCCTATTCGAACATAAGCGAGCGAAAGTGCCGAGAAAGCATACAATGAAAGAGAGAAACTGTTCGACAACAGACGTTCAACGTTGCCAGTGCTGTCGTCTCAGAAAGTAAACCCGCCGCAAAACTTCACGAACGATATTTGAGGCACGATTCAGCACTCTTGGTTTTGTTTACCGAGGGGCAGAAAACTACAGCCTTCTTCTTGGGCGGACTCATCTGTGGTCCTTCTTTCGGGACGTTCATACGTCTGTACGTCAACAGGAAGTCTGCAGTGGTAGGCCTACTGTCGCATAGGGAATCAGGGATACAGCAATATTCCCCTTCAACAAGTTACTTAAGCCTACAACCTTAAAACCGTCAACCTTGAGTAAACATGTTTTTAATTTTGCCGCAACCTGTGCCTTGTTAAACAGCTTCTCAAAGAGTCCCACTTGTGAATGCATGCTTGACATCAGTTTCTCATTCAGACGAGCTTGGAGTATGAAAATCTGAATTTGTGCTAGAATGGAATTTCCTAGCCTCATTGAAATTGACAAGTTTTTTGTTAACATTCGCTAATATACTGTGTCATAATAATGATTCATACCGCAACCTTTAGGTCTGAAAACGGACCACTTGAACCCTGATTCACATGTGTCTTGTTTCCCAAATAAATCCTTATTTTTGGTGAATTTTGTTTGTTGTATTAGGTTGCATGCCACATTAGGAGATAGACATGGGGATAGACAGACAAATGATCAAGGCCACAGACAATAACAGGATTTGGGTAGCGTAATACAACGGGAGACCGCGTGACAACGGCAGCCACGGCATCAAGCCAGATTCGAACCTGCGATGCAAGTGGCACAATTCCTCTTATACTCGGCAAGCAACCTCTCAATAGTGCTAAGGAGGGGATGTTTTAAAGGAGACACATTATACCTCCTTTTAAACAAGTTAGAATAGGTCTATGGGCTATACAAAACATGTTCATAAAGTTTTTTGCACAAAATCAATCTCATAAGAGATATCTGGGGATCTCTGCAGCCTCTATTCTTGCCAGCTTCAGTCCCTTTCAGAATGAGCCATTTAAGGGCTCTGTCACGTTTATGCAAATAAGCTATTGCTGGCCACGCCCACCTGTCAGATGTTTACGCTGTTCATTTTCTTCATGTGAAAACCTCCACCGCTCTGGTGAAAATGACAGATTACAGAGGCGCACTCTGGCATGTTCGACGTGCTTCTACGTGCTCCTAGGACATGCTCCTGCATGCCAAATTAGGCTTGGCTTTTAGCCGTTACCCTGTTCAGCCTGTTACATATGTAATGTAATTTTTCGTGACATAAAGCCAGTCTTTTTACAATATTTAACATTTGCTTGCATTTGAAACTTTACTAGATTCACAGCACTTGATTAGCTTTTATTATTATTATTTTTTAAATTATTATATAGGTGTGCGGGTGGAAATTGTGGGGCAATGTCAACTGAGGCAGAGAAGAGAATGCTGCCAGGAGATTCCACAGGTAACATTTCTAAGCTACAGAAAGGCCTGCAGATATGTTACCGTGTTACTAACTTATTTACAAATGAGCTAGCGAGTATGCTGCCATATTACTCACTCATTTACGAATAATGCTAGCGACTGTGCTAGCATAGCACTCACCTTACCTTACCATTATAGATCACACGACGTCTGCAACAGCTGGAGGAGATCCCTAATGTATAATCGATCATCCAGGTTTTGTGCCTGTTTATTCTCTTCAGAACGCACTGAACATCTACAGAGCTGACCATGGGGCCTTACGGCTCTGGGGAATAGAGCAGTATGTGTTATTTATTAGTTTACCACACCTCCTGCTTTCAGTCAGCCGCCCCCCAGGACGGCACTCCAGGTATGGGAGAGCATATATGCTCCCTCATCTCTGTTCTTCGTCTTTGGGCTCCGCTTTCTTATTTCAGTCGCCTTCTTTATCCAGCGGTGGTATCGGTTGTTCTCCTGCTTAATGACTGGCATGCAGGAGGTGTGGTCCACCTGTCAAAAAACTGACAGGTGGATCACACCTCCCAACAACATCAGCTGATAAAAGCGGCCACACTACTCCACCGTGTGACCTTCTGATGAAGACGGAAGTATACATCGAAACATGTCAAGGTAAAGAAAAAACATCTACCAATATATGTGTATGTGATAAAAGAAAAACCAAACTTATGGATTCTGGACTTCCTAACCAACAGACCTCAGTCTGTTAGGTTAGATAATCACACCTCTTCAACCATCGAACACCAGTGTACCACAGGGATGTGTGCTGAGCCCTCTCCTCTACTCCCTCTTCACCTACGACTGCACACCTGTACATGGCTCTAACACCATTGTCAAGTTTGCAGATGACACTACGGTGATTGGGCTCATCAGCAAAAACGATGAGACGGCCTACAGGGAGGAGGTCCAGCACCTAACATCGTGGTGCACTGATAACAACCTGGCTCTCAACACCAAGAAGACCAAAGAGCTCATTGTGGACTTCAGGAAGTCTAAAGCTAACACACACACACCCATTCTCATCAACAGGACTGAGGTGGAGCATGTCACCAGCTTCAAGTTTCTGAGTGTCCACATCTCTGAGGACCTCTCTTGGACCCTCAACACCTCTACCCTAATCAAAAAGGCTCACCAGCGTCTCTTCTTTCTAAGGTCCATCTGTCTCCTCAGATCATCCTGGTGAACGTCTACCGCTCAAACATCGAGAGCATCCTCACCAACTGTGTCACAGTTTGGTATGGCTACTGCTCTGCCCCACGACCGGAAAGCACTGCAGAGGGTGGTGAAAACTGCCCAACACATCACCGGTTCCTCACTCCCCTCCATCGAGGCCATCCAGGCAAGCGATGCTTGCGTAAAGCGCCGCATCATCAAAGACTGTTCTCACCCCAACCACAGACTGTTCACCCCACTCCCCTCCGGGAGGCGTTACAGGTCTCTCCGCATCCGAACCAGCAGGTTCAGAGGAAGCTTCTTTCCTGCGGCTGTCACCCTACTGAACTTGACATCCAACAAACTAAGCCCCCATCACCCCCTGCCCCGCCCCCGCCTGATGCCTCCTTGCCTGTGCCTGTTGAGGTGTCCACGACCATGGCAACCTTGACACGGACAACAAGGATTTGGACATTCCCCCACAACTGCACTACCCTATCCCACCCATCTATCCTATCCATCTATTTATTTACAAATGTACATACTGTAATTACACTTATACTGTACATAGCCATATTCTACTGCTTTTCATCCTGCACATACACTTATTATTAATACTATTGTAATTTTACTGTTTCTGCACTACAATGGTACTGTTACCATACTGCACATAGTTGTACATACTGTACATATCTGTCTATATGGTTCATACTAAATATCCATATTTATTCAGTTTTTCTGTAATATATTCTGTTAATACACTATAATGGTACCGCCACTACATTGCACATACCTGTACATGTTGTTCATACATTGTTCATATTACAGTACATAGCCATATTTATTCTGCTCTTATAAGGTAACTGCTAATACACTGCACATATTTATATTTGATTTATGCTACTCTAAACCACCTTCTGCAAAACAACTGTATACTACTGTCTACACTGCACTATATTTCTTGTCCTGTCTATGCACCACCTGCCTATACTTTATATCACATTGCACTTTTCTGCTTTTTTGCACTTCTGGTTAGACGCAAACTGCATTTCGTTGTCTCTGTACTTGTTCTCTGCACAATGACAATAAAGTTAAATGTAATCTAATTTAATCTAAAAAATTATCTGCCTCTGCTTTGCCTCTTTACGGATCATGCTATGAATAGCAGCAGCAATGTCTGCATAAGTTGAGACATTGTTATTGACCTTCTGGACCAAAGACATTCCATCAATGATTGTTGCTGTATTATATTCATCCGGAAGATTATCTGATAGCGATGCAAGTTTCTGCAAATGCTTTGCAAGTGCTGCTTTAGAGGTTTTCCTTGGGGTCCCCTCAGGTGTCGCCAATGACCATGGTTAAGGTCCAAGAGGGTGAGAAAAAACTTCTCTCATGTCCAGTATGGTCTTGCCATGTGCCTGTGTTTTCTTTTTGTGCTTAGGTGTATCTGACTCCAGCCTCTATGTCATGATCTTTGCCTGTAGTATGAGCCTGAGATCAGATCATCCCTAACCTCTTGTGTTGCTTTGCCTGCTGTAGATATGCAAATGAACTCATGTTCCTCTGAAAATGGATTGATCCAATTTCAGTTTCTGTCTCATCAGATCTAACTGTGTAGAATTTTTAAAACTGTTGTAAATGTATGTACTTGTAGATCAAGTCTTGGAAAATAGTTATTATTTATTTTCAATGGAAATGATTTTAACATCAGATGAAAGACAATTTTAAGTATGATAATAATAATAATAATAATAATAATAATAATAATAATAATAATAATAATAATAATTGTACATATTGATAACAATGTGTAAAGTATGAATATTTTCACCAACCAGTTCATCTACATCTCATTCCCACATTCTTACTAGTCAAAAGTACAACTGAAATGTATAATGTACTTGCACTTCAAAACAGTCAATGTTTAAAGGGCTAAGATTGTTCACAAAAGTTTGTGAAAACATGCACATCAGAGTACTGCTTTACTAATGTAAAATATAATTAGGCCTACAATAGTTTCATTGTTTTTGCATTGTTGCATGATGCTTGCATGAGAAATACTTCTCAAAACAACAGCAGTTATATGGGCACCGTTGTTTTGGGATGTTTCTCTCATGCAAGCATCATACACTGATAGAATATTTATATGCTAATTACATTTCATTTGAATGCCTGAATGTAAGGATTCAGGAAACACAATACCAGCTTTTGTGAATGGTAAATGGCGGATCAGATCATGCGTAAATCACTGATCTGGAGCTGGATAACTAAGACTGATTAATAGCTTTTGGCTGACTTTAATACTTGCCAAACAGGCAATGCCAAACAGTGTTTTATATAGTCTGTGCTCTGTTTTTTATGGAAGTTGCATAAATCCACGTCGTTCTATTAAATGTCGTTTCATAATTAAATAGCCTTCCAATAGGTTGAAGCTTAGCTTTGCTACCAACGTGCACACGCATGCATTGAATAAACGCCCATACCATGACTTAAGAGTGTGTCCATGAGAGGACCAGGCGGGGGTGACACATTTTGATGAAACTTGGACAGTTTGAAGGGTCCACCTAAAAACTCAAAAAGCCAAAATAGTACAAAATTTGAAACAACCCAGGGGGAGTTAGGCCCCCATCCTTGTTTTAGGCCAAAAAACCTCAAAAAAAGGCCCAAAATTGCATAAAATGTTGACATCCCTCCTGCTGTCAGATTTAAACACAGCAAAGTAACAATCCATGCCATCCAAAGGTCCAGTTTAAAACTGGAGTTACAAGGCGTAAGGTGTGACTGGTGTTAGTCCAGGACTGCACGTATCCATTATGTCACATGCCTTTTGGCGAATACCCAAAAAATAGCAATATTCAGACCTGAATATCTCCGATGAGCAACCTCCTTTTTTCAAAATTCTTTCTGCACATGAAAGGGCCATCTGTGGACTTCATAAATCAAAAGAAAAATGCTCGGCCTTTTTACTATTTTTGTCGTTGTAACCGCCTAAATAGTGTGATCCAGCCAGTGATTTCAAATACATATCTATTGTAATGATTGGTTGGCAAATCCAAGCTAGATTTAATGTCCTAAGTGCAATATATTCCTTAAGGTAGCTCAAAATGACATCATTGGGTGACATACACCAGTATACCCGTAGGTCCAATATTTGCAAATGTGATATCTCCAACATATCTCAGGGCTAGAAACAGTCACTTGGATTCAAATAATAACTTGTAACATTTTGGTAGCCAAAGGTCAAAGGTCAAGGTCAATGTATATCCCTTTGTGGTGGATAAATCTCAAAAAATCCCTGACATAATTTCATATGTGATACAAATATTCACTTTGACTCACAGATAACAAATATTTGAATCTGGTGGTCAAAGGTCGAGGTCAAGGACCTTGCATTCTTGAGAAAATTGTATATCATAAATGCCTGTAGGGATGTTTTTTAAAATTTGGTACAAATATTCACTTGCACTTTTGTCTTCATCATTCATCGGTGACCTCCAGAAGGCTCAACAGTGGTATCTGGCATCTCAGACCCAGCTCCCTCCACACTCATGATAGGTTGTCTACCAACCAATACCGACACATTTTTTGGTAATTTGTCTTCTTTGCTGTGGCCCTTTATGATCCGATCAGCAACACAGCCAAGCAAACTGCAGTCCCTTGATGTGGGCACCCACAAATACCAACAAATTCTTCAGTTAATCATCTTTTTTGCTGTGGCCATTTATGATCCCATCAGCAACTATACAACAAACAAAACACCAACCCTTAATGAGGGCACCAAGAAGTACCACCAAAGTCTTTGGTCATTCCTCTTCTTTGCTCCCACAGTTTCTGATCCAATCAGCAACATAACCAGACCAACTGTAAGCCCTTGATATGGGCACCCACAAATACCTACACATTTTTCAGTCAATCCTCTTCATTGCTTTGGTGGTTTATTATCTGATCATTAACATACCCAGTCAAACCGCAAGCCTTTGATGCAGACACCAACAAATACCAACAAATATTTAGATACCAACTACCAACCATTGTCACAAATTCTTCAGTCATTCCTGTTTGTTGCTATGGCCATTTATGATCCGATCAGCAACATACCAACATACCAAGCAATATCATAAATTCTCCAGTCATTCCTCTTCATTACTGTGGACACTTATGATCTGACCAACAACATACACAGCCGACACGCAAGCCCTTGATGTAGGCACCAACAACTACCACTCCAGAAACACAGCAGCAGCGTCTCAGAGTCAACTCAGGTTACAACATGACCCCAAATAGCATGTGAGTGCCATAGCCATTGGCTTGCCTTTTCAGCAGCCTCCAATATTTGTTACAGCTCCTTTCAGTGACCGTCCTCAAAAAAGTTCTGTGGCTGATTATATTTGTGAACTATTTCACTATTCACTAAAAAATATTTTTACAACTTGAACATGATATCCTGGAAACACAGAGTATTGCTATTATTGTTATTATCACATGATAGTAACATTGTTATTTTTCATGTGATAAATGGTTTTAACATTGGAAAATGTTAATCTAGCTTGGCATTACTCCATTAGCACTGTTCCATTAGCCCAACACAGCAGACAGCGGTCATATGCAGGAATTAAAGTGGGAGGAACGCAGTTCCGCCACCTCGGATAATTTAATAATAAATATATTCTTTCATACCAACGATACAGCACGATTATATTGTTAAAATATTTGGGGAGTTAATTTTCGTGTTTACAGAGGTGACCCGAAAAGTCCAACGGTGAGTCATTTTTCCCCGTTGCACCGACACTGGATTTTAGGGTTCCCCCACCTGCCAAATCCCACTTTAACCACTGGTCATGTGGCATGCAATGGAAACAGATTCACAAGTAATGTACATTATCATGTTTTCAATGTTTCAGACAGATTTCCTTGTGGGACCCTAACATGAAGCTAGGTGGTTATACCATATCAGAGTCTCTGCTTTAAAACAACTTGTACTAATAAGCAGGGTCTACAGACATGTATTTGCGATGGATGGACATCGAGGTACAGTAGGCTACAAAACAGGTAAAGCCCAGGAGAGTACTGATTGACTTGCTATATACGAACACCCAATACCCATCCATAGTAATCATCATGTCCTTGTCCACGGGGTAACCATGTCCTTGTCCTGGGGGGCAGCCGTGGCCTACTGGTTAGTGCTTCGGCCGAAGGGTTGCCGGTTCGAACCCCGACCAGTAGGAACGGCTGAAGTGCCCTTGAGCAAGACACCTAACCCCTCACTGCTCCCCGAGCGCCGCTGTAGCAGGCAGCCCACTGCGTCGGGTTTAGTGTGTGCTTCACCTCACTGTTATGTGTGTTCACTGTGTGCTGTGTGTGTGTTTCACTAATTCACGGATTGGGATAAATGCAGAGACCAAATTTCCCTCACGGGATCAAAAGAGTATATATACGTATATACTTGTTTGTAAAAATCTCCATTTTGGATGTCCACAGATCCAAGTAAACCAGCATTCTCTTTAGGAGGTTTTAAAAAAAATATTTGTGTGGGCTAAAACACTGTTTATGTGTGGACGAAAGACCCAAACATAAAATATCTGGTTATGTGTGTACTAAGTTGTGCTAAATTTGAAATAACTCCCTCAAAGTGTTTCCAGGATATTGTAAAAATACAGTAGGCCCATGTTGTTTTTTTTGAGAGGTCACAGTAACATTGACCACTCAAATCTAATCAGTTCATCTTTGAGTGTAAGGGGGGAGGGGGGTAGATGAAGGTTGACATCTGCCCAATAATGAAGCCGAGGCCCACTTGCAGCGCCGCAGTGAGTTTGTGGGCTACCGTTGCATGGTGGAAAATGGAGTATCGGTGCGTGCAAAACAGCAGCCGGCGGCTGTGGCCTGCGGGCCGGTTCTAATACTAATCAAATATCATCCCGGGGGCCGTAGATAATTCATTTGCGGGCCGCATCCGGCCCGCGGGCCTTGACTTTGACATGTCTGATGTAGATCATTTTAGCACCTGTGAGGCATTTACCATAATTTTTAGCTGCAGCTTATACGTTGATTTTGCAAAATTTCTTCAGCTATGAGGTTAATACACGGGGGCAGTTAATATGGTATATGGTTTTGTATACTGTATGTATTTCATGTGCCCTGGACATTATACAATTATAATATTTATGTTAAGCTGGGTACATGTGGTGATGTGAACATGTTGAATGTAAAGGTAATATGTGATTGGTAATCATGATGTTTTGATCTCTTGGAATATCTCTTATGGGTAGTTTCAATAAAATACTAATTTACTGAATTTTGGGGTGTTTTTCGAATAGTACATTTACAAATAGTAAATAGCATAGCTATTTCAAGTCTCTGCTGGGAGGTAAGAAGGTATAAATACATTGATTAATGAGGTAGTGGGCATTTCAATTAGTGCTGCAACACGTTGTGTCTCTGAAAACGTAGATTTGCTCATTATTACACATAAATCTTGAATTTTATCAACCAAAATGAAGGGCAAAATCACATAATGATTTAAAATATGTATGCCAACATCAAACAACACATATGCATCAGTAATAATGAGGTTTTTTCTGGGCTCTTATGAGTGGTTTAACAAAAAAAAGCCAATAGGCGGAATTTCCTTTTTTCAAATCAGAGGTCAACTTTGAAGGCCTGTACAGCCACAAAGCTACAAGATCCAACTTGCTATCATACCATTTTATACTCCAGAGATATGTAGCTTTCAGACAAATATAGCGAGAATTTGCCCCCCCCCCCCCCAAGTGGTCGTGACACGCCCCTTTTTGGGCCTGTGGCTCATGGACTATATGTGTTCACGGGTTCGCGAGTAATTCAAACGAGAGTAATGGGTGCGCAGGTGAACGCAGAGAAGTATAGACTGTAAATATGGTGCAATTTGATTTAATTTTATGTTTTTTTATTTTCATACTTTAACGTACAGACAAGTGCACGGTCTCGTTGGAAAGCCCCACTTCTGCTCTGTCACGCATTAAAGGTTTCATTTCACTGCGATGAACAGTTGCGGAGCAATGTAACAGAGAAGAAGGGGTGTGTTTTTTGACGCACTTTGCGTCAATCGGCTTCTAAGGGTTAAAATCTCACGTACCCCCTGGAGTGCCTTAAAGTACCCCCAGGGGTACGAGTACCCCCATTTGAGAACCACTGTTCTAGTCAATACCGCTGTTGAGCGAGAGAGCATCAGGTGAGCCACTGGAGGGCGAAGGAGGACCCCAAGACACCCCTCACCTGTGCAAAAGAAAATATTCACACACACCAAACACACGGTTATCTACACTCACAGCAAGCAAATAGATTCCCTAAAGGTTATGTGTTTGCTGGGTCAGGACTAAAAGAAAACCGAATATTCATCATCATACTTGGAGGGAGGCATTTCCAGTATTGACATTATAGTTTGTCCACCAGATGGCGCAGCGTTGCAGCAAGACGTAACTTTGTTGGAAGTTAATCTAAAGTGCGTTGGAAAAACAATAGACACTTCCTACAAGGACAACACTGTAGTTTACCGTAGATAATGTCAAATAAGGATAGGATGATTTTCACATGAAAAGTCCCATTTCTTCTTGAAGCCGAAATAAATCTGAGAATGTTTATCGGACATGCTTGGTTTTTACGGCAGGTACGTTCATCTTATACAAGTTATATCTATAGCCTTGGACCTAGGTCAAATAATGTCACTGTTAGCATTGGTTGAGTTATGGAGGTCAGTTTGATTGTTGCTGTATTTGTAGAAAACCACAAATGCGGTTATACCAAGCAAATTGAAAGCATTTCATGAAGGCCCTTTTGGACATGTCAGTTATTTGCAGCACTGGTTAGATGTAAAACTGCATTTCGTTAGACTGGCATTTACTTTGTGCATTGACAATAAAGTTGAATATCATATTGTAACAAACTGCAAAGTTGTCTCAGAATGTTTTTTATTAGTCTCACACCAAAACACACAATGCGGCCCAGACCTGCTCCAGGTTGCATTCCATCACACACCAGCTAAACCTGGTTCTGCACACTCTAACTAACTAGGAACACAAACACGACTGTAAGATGATGCAGTGACATAACCAACATTACACATAATTAACATTAACATTCCTGCACGCTTTGCACAGCATTATGGGAGTTCAGTCATGAACCAGCTAGGCTCAGTTCACTACAATATGAAATAAAGATGACTAAAATCTTGCATATGTAGAAGAAGAAACATTCACAAAAATCCATGGCATGACCTCTCTTCTTGATAGCTGTTGAAAACTGCACGGAACTGACAGGGATTGTTTTGTTTATGAATAAATCCAATACACAAAAGAAATATATTTTAAATATATTTTTGGAATATATGCAAATATTTGAAATTGCTATGGTTCGCAGGTTTAAGGTGATTAGGTGCAGACTCCATCTGATGAGCTGGTACTGATCTACAATTTAAAAATATTCCACTTACATTTCTGACTGTGACATCGTTTAAGCATACAGCAAACTCCTGTATATGTAATTTTAATGTAGCCCAAAATGAAAGGAAATTTAAAACAAAAACGTGGTATAGAGTCAGACAAGCCTTTCTACCCCACCAAAATGTATGGCTACCGCACGTTACTGATCATAGAGATTCATATTAGGCCTATAATTGTATTGGTTAGAGGTGCCTTTCCCCCCTTTTTAGCCTTAAGCAGTGGCACGTGCCTCCCAAAAGGAAAAGCTCTGTTGCATGCTCTAACTTGTATTGGCTAACGCTTTATTCTTCTTAGTAGCCTAACGCCCATCAAATGTCCTGGTTATAGCCTATTATACGAACACGAAAAACGTTATCCACAAAGTGGAAATTCGTCTTTAGTTTCACCATACAACACACAGGAGTCAGGACAGACAAGCACCACACATAAGCACTGCATATCATATAAAATACAGTCAAGCATGGCCAGTCAATAAATACCAGTCAATAAATAAGTAGGCCTAAGCAACCCATGCATGCTAGGCTAGCTAATAAATATAATAAATAAATGACTTAATATGATTGCTTAATATGATTGCTTAATATGAAGCACTTCCAGTAAGAGTCCCTGCACTGTTTATTGCCCTGATACCATTGGGGACAAAATAATTTCTAAAAATATTCTTAATGGCGTTAGGCACCCTATAGCGCCTGTCTGAGGGGAGAAGCTCAAATTCACTGTATGGACGGGAGGGGTCACTGATGAATCTGACTTTACTTAAGGTGTTCTCTTCGTAGATTATGCTTAGTTTCTTTTGTGGCTTCCCTTTAATCTTTGAGGCCATGTTCACTATTTTCTGAAGTTTGCTTCTCCACTTGGCATTTAGGTTACCATACCACATCAAATTAAAGGACAAAATGCTCTCAACTAGATTTTTATACACTATTTGGAGGATGTCCTTATTGACACCAAAGTTATTAAGCCTCCGAATTAGATAAAGGCGCTGGGAGCACTTTTTAAAAATAAACTCGGTGTTTTCCCTAAACGTCAATTTGCTATCTATAAAAGTCCCCAGATACAAATACAGACACAAATTCAACTGCTTGCCCCATAATGATAACTGGAAGTGGCTGGTCCTTATCATTTTGCAGAATGAGTTATTTTGTCTTTGTGACATTTATTTCTAAAAAGCTACTCTGACACGTTGAAGAGATGTTGCATGGTGGATATAGGCTTGTTCTCTCTCCAAGTCTCCCATTCTTAATAGGCCAATCAGAGCCATGTCGTCTGCATATTTAAACAGTCTAAAATATTCCCCATGTATCTTAAACTCATTAGTGTAAATAGAGAAAAGCAATCATCACCGACAAGCAAATTGTTGCACATGCATCCGGAGATTAGAGATGCGCGTTTTGCGGCTCTGAAGCACGCTTCTGTAGGCTACTTCAGAGGCGTGGCATAACGGATTACCGCGCGTCGCTGGGAAGTAGATGGTATCAGGACAAGTGCCCCTTTCTCTCGCGCTGTAGCCATACTCGGTCTGAAATAATTTTCTAAGTTTATTGTCGAGCCCCCGCGCTTCGGCGCTCGGACATAATACGCAAGGACAGCCAGGGAACTGTCGCTCCCTCTCCAGGTGAATTTTGTTTGGTCTATTCTTCTATTTTTCTGTGTTAGTTCAGAGCAGCCTATTATTCGTTTACTCGTTTATTTGTTTAGATTATTGCTGTTTCACGACAAAAAGGGACCAGTTTTCTAGATCGAAGTTACCTTACATTGCGAGGAGTGAGTGACGGGGGTGTGTGTGTGCGTAGGCCTATGTGGTGGTGCGCCAGTCAGAAGGCGCTTGTTCTTTCGCACAACCTTCACGAAAGGT
>NC_063212.1:1398971-1403971 GCF_017589495.1 Alosa alosa
TACTGGCGTTTCCTCGGGGGCGACTCCCTGACGGACAGCAACTACCTGCAGTACCTTAGAGAAGCCCACGATGTGGTCGGGAGCCTCGTCTGGGGCGTGCCAGGTGGTAGCCTTCGACTGACCTCGCCCCTGGGCCGAGGGACTACCGAAGGGAGGAGGAGGAGGAGCGCCAGCAGCAGGGGGAGCGCCAGAGGGGAGGAGCGGAGAGGGAGCGCGAGGAGGAGGACGGCGTGCTGCCCTTCATCAGCTCCTCACAGGCGCTCTCGCCAGCGGCCACGGCCGTCTCCGTGTCCATCTCCGCGTCCATCTCCGCGCCACCCCCTGCGGCCGACACCAGCTCCGGCGGCCAGTCGGCGGAGCTGGAGTGGGAGTGGGACGACATGTTCGAGTCGGGGATGGAGTGCGTTGAGGCCGAGGCTGAGCAGCCGGCCGCCGCGAGGGCCGTGGAGCCGCCCCAGCACCTGGTGGAGATGCGGCGGAGCGCCATCTCCCTCGTCCAGGGCTCGTACGTGGAGGAGGCCGAGTTCCAGGACGACGTCCTGGTCTACAGTCTCATCGCCCAGAGGGACTCGCGCGCGCGTGCACACACACCTGCGCACGCACACACACACGCCGCTCAGGTGAGCACAAACAACCAGACACACAACTCCAGCACGCACGCCACTGTGCAGAGTGCACGCATTCGGCCGTGTAAGGCAGTGGCATCTGCCCAGCAGGACTTAAGCACACACTCACTTTCTCCCACGGACACCCAGAAACACTGTGACGCACACTCACACACACACGCAGTCACTCAGAGCGCACATAGTGGTGCACACACACTGTCCACTGTTCAGAGTGCCTGTACACACTCACACGCTCACACACACCAACAAACAGGAAGTGCGTTGACCAACGGGCTTGGCTCAGAAATGGATCACTCCGGTGACAACACCAATGCACAGACCAGCACCAGCACTCAGGACTGTGTCCAAAATGGACTGGACCACAATTGCCGCCCGTCTCAGGACTACAACTCCAAGCATCCACAGGACTTTGTTTCCCAGTGCCTGGAGCTCATCCAGAGTCTAGGCTGGGAGGCGGAGAGCATCATGGGAGATGAGGAGTTCCGAGAGCGCGTTCAGCGACTGTCCTTTGCCTTGCAGGAGGAGGCGGAGTTAAGCTTTGAGTATGCAGAGCCACTGAAACTTACGAAAGCTGAAGAAGATCGAACTAAAAACCAGAAACAGGGCCAAGACACACCCTTCACAGGTCTGTTGCTGTTCACAAAGATTAGCATGTGCCCAGCAATACTAAGAAATATTTATTATAGCTGTGATACTGAAGTTATCTGAAGTGATCTGTCCTCACAGTCAAGTTCTTATCATGGAGGTAGAACAGAGTTTAGGGATAAGTAATCCAAAACTAATCCATGGTACAGCTGTATTCACAAATTAAAGAGGGGATTCATACCTGTCAATTTATTTGAATTTAAAGCAGTTATGACCTTCAAAATACCCTGTCACCATAGTATGTACGCCGGCTCCTGCTAAGGTGTCTGTTGGAGTGTCTGTGGTGAGGATTTGAGTTGACGTGTAGAGCTGACTTTCTATGGCGTGTGCTTCTGGTTCCGTAGGGCCGTTTATTAGTGTTCTGCTCTCTCGGCTGGAGAACCTTGTGGAGAATTCGATTGAGGTGAACCTGCTGGTGACGGGCATCCTGGCCCAGCTGGCGGCGTTCCCCCAACCACTGCTCCGCTCCTTCCTGCTCTCCACCCAGCCATTCTTCCAGCCTGGAGTCCGCACTCTCTACCATCTCTCTCTCTCTCTCTCTCTCTCTCTCTCTCTCTCTCTCTCACACACACGCACACACACATACACACGTTCTGCCACATACACCATGCTCTAAGGCTACGTTTACACCGTCAGTTAAATGTGACCCAATTCCGATTTTTTGGTCATATGTGGCACAATTCCGATGTGTGTAAACAGGGAAAAAGCGCATGGATTCCGATATTTCCAGGTCGGATTCAGGCCTCATTCATATGTGGAAATAAATCAGATATGAATCGGATATGTGCCAATGCCACTGCACGGGCAGATTGGATATTCCCTGTCATTTTCAACTTGCACATCGTTGAAAATGCCCACAATCTTTCACCTCCGCATATACATTTACAGAGTGAACAATGACTGGCAGAGTTTCATGAATTAAAATGAAGGCAGATATGGTAAAAAATGAAAATTTAAGGAATATAGGCTCTTCACTTTCTTTTTATTAAAAATAAAACCGATAGCCTATTTTGACTTCTCAAGATACTTTGGAAACGAAAGTAAACAACTAGCCACTGAAATATCCTAATGCAAGCTTATTTTGTGCATTTACAGTGCCTTCTGTTTGCTTGCTTTCATTTCAGTGAACAAAATTGGTGCGCATGCGGATTGTCTCAAGTGTTTAAAATGAGTGAACCGTGTAAACACAGATATCTGATATGGGCCACTCGTAAATGTAGATGTAAACAGGCAGTCCAAAAAATCGGATATAGACGGAAAATCGGAACTGTGCATCAAGGCCTGCCGATGTAAACGCAGCCTTACACAAGTGTGGGTACCCGATCCATGCCGCCTGCCCGATCCGTTCAGTGCATGCGCGTAAGTGCTCATTAGACGCGGAGCAACAACAAGGTTGTTGGATGTGGAAGAAGTCGAACGGCAATGTCTTTGCGTTGAGTTATGCTGTTCACAAAGATTTTGTCAATGAAGTGCTGACTAACAATCCAACCCACAATGTTTGTAACATTTATGTGTTGTTCTTTGTACAAGAGTGAACAGAACAAGAGCAAGCAGCCGATTCTCACAGGCTGTTTTTCGCCAACACTGCGCTGTAATAAAAGACTGAAATCACAAAATAGACCCATTTACCATTTAATCACTTAATTTTTTACTGTTAAAATAACCATACACCACAACATCTTTATCTTAAACGTCAGGAAGACAACCAGAGAATGACTCAGTGAATGAATGAAATTCCCGCGGCGCGGCTAAGCAAATAAAGTGGCATAAGCGTAGAAGAGATCGGGCAGTGTCGTAAATCGTCATAAAATGAGGATTATGTGTAGAACGGATTGGGCAGGTTGCATGGGTCGGGTACCCACAACAAGCACACATGCTCTACCAGGTTTTGTGTACATGTTTATCAGTATCCATATACATGTATATTTGTATGCTTGTGTGTGTTTGTCTGTCTGTCTGTGTGTGTGTGTGTGTGTGTGTGTGTGTGTGTGTGTGTGTGTGTGTGTGTTTGTCTGTGTGTGTGTGTGTGTGTGTGTGTGTGTGTGAGAGAGCAGGTGCTGGTGTCAGTGAGGGATCAGCTGGAGCGCTATGCTGAGAAGCAGACGGGCTTCGCTGAGCTGGTGCGGGAGGCGGGGCTCTACCTGCTGGCCAGAGATCAGGCCCTGAGAGAGAGAGGTGACTCAGCATTTACCTAGTCCAATGGAGGACACTTGAAGCATGACACCACAAAACACAAGTCATAAAGCATGAGACAGCACGTATACAGATACAGTATAGATATTATCAGGGAGAGCGGTACACACAAAGTTGCACTAGAGCAGGGACATCCCTCTCCATCTTCAAAAAACTCCAAAGACCCAGCTCTTCAGAAAATGTCTCCTCTCC
The DNA here is from genome assembly GCF_017589495.1 of Alosa alosa. Taxonomy (NCBI): domain Eukaryota; kingdom Metazoa; phylum Chordata; class Actinopteri; order Clupeiformes; family Clupeidae; genus Alosa; species Alosa alosa. The sequence goes on from NC_063212.1 coordinate 1,402,628, forward strand.
TAGCAGTACTTACAACTAGCCTTGCTAATTCCTGCTAGCCTAGAAATCTAGACGCGCCCCAGGGCTAGTCTAGCAACTCTCTGTTGGCTTGTGAGCTCCAGAAATCGAAACTTAATCAGGCCAATGAAATCGTGTATAGAGTCGTTAGGTGGGCTTAACATAATGATTGATGGCAGAGTTGCAACGGTTTGGCTTGAATTCCCTGCTACTTGAAAACAAATAAGATGAATGTCGCTGCTGGCGAACAGTGTAACACGAGTTAAGCTTTTATTAAGTTGGCAAACGTTTGAACTAGCCAACTAGCTCCGCTGGTGGGAAACGATGGGACTCCTTATAGCGCTGCCGCTGTCCTATTGGTGCAGAGGGAATTTGAAAGACAACTGATTATCCCGCCCCTCCGGACTGAGCACTGCGAACGGTGAGTGCCCAGACCCTACATTTTAATGTGGGTCTGGCTCGTCAGGCTAAATTCCTGCACTTACCACCTTAGTAGAACTGACACTTGACTGTATGAAAACAACACTCACTGATCCACGTTTTCTTATTGTACTTCACCTTTTAGATTGTTTCAAATTGTTGTAGAATTGTTGAGAGATTTTTTTTTTTAACTTTAAACTGTTTACCATGTTGTAAGTCGCTTTGGCTAAAAATGTGTTAGCCAAATGTAATGCAATGTACTGTAATGTAATGTAAAGTTGCACGTCAGTGGCCTAAATATCACACAGTTAGTCCTAAAACATGAGGCAACATTACTGACATTAAACATCAGACAGAATCTATACAGTTTGACAGAACTGCACAAGAAATCACATGCTGTACTGAGCTATTCCTCTTCTCTTCATCAGAGAGAGCAGGTGAGAATGGGGAGAGCTGGTTTCCCATTGGTCAAGTCCTGAGGCCCCTCCCACGGTGTCCCAAGATCCCGCCAGCGTGGCGGAGTCGTGTCTACGCTGCCGTTCTGTTCGGCGAGTTCCTGAAAGAGCTGTCCGCTCTCGCCCAGGAGCACACCACCCTGCTGGACCCCAGTGAGGGATAGACCCTCCTGACAGGACTACTGGACTTGTGCCATCACTGTCCCGCACCAACTCCCTCCTCAGCCTGACCTCCACCCTCTTTACTGTTTGTGCAGCTCTCCCTCAACATCCAGAATACACACCAGGCTTGGCATACTATCACATGTGAATTAAAGCATAAGACTTGTGGGAACAATGTGCATTTTTGCATTTGGTATAAAGTTAGCAGATTGATTTTTCCAAGATCTTAAATTATTTTTAGTACCTTTGGGCCAGTCTTTTAATCGAAGGCCCCAAGATCTGTTCCATTCTCCAGGTGTGTAACCTAACA
>NC_063212.1:1408971-1430601 GCF_017589495.1 Alosa alosa
AAATAAATAATATGTGTAAGGACAAGACACTTACTGAGAGAGGGGAGAGAGAGAGAGAGAGAGAGAGAGAGAGAGAATGGTGAATGGGAAGAGGAGGAAGGAAGAAAGATAATTTGGTAACGACTGAAAAAAGAGCAAGACAAGAGGGAGAGTTAGAATGAGTGACAGACCCAGAGATATGAAACCTTTTCTTGAATGGAAAGTGAGAGACGGAGACAGAGAAAGAATCTCACTGCAAGAAAAGGGGGGAGATAGAGTGTGAGAGAAAGAAGTCCTAAAAGATAAAAACTAACAGAGAAATACATTTAGTAAAAGTTACTCAAATGCATCTTCTTACCCTGATGCTGCAGCTGATGCTCTTGGGTCTTCTTAATCCAATGTGAGACTTGTAGATCTGCACTGAGAAGTGATGTAGAGATACCCAACAGTCAGAGTGTTCAGCAGGGACAGAGAGAGGGAGAGAGATAGAGTGAAGAAGGACAAAGTGTGTGAATGAACAGATATGAAAGACCCCTCCCCTAAACCACTGTCATTAGTCCCTTCTCTCTTCTCCCTTTTCTCCATTCTCTCATTCACACTTATGAAGTCTTTCTCAACTCACTTTGAAGCTGGGAAGTGTAATGTGATTCAGGCTTTCTAACTAAATGATTAAACCAAAAGCATAAAAACAAACACGAACCATATGACTGTTCAGTGGAGTTAATATGATCCCGATAGAATAGGGCCACCAAGGGGGAACATGAGAATCCCTATCTGTATTTGTGTGTGTGTGTGTGTGTGTGTGTGTGTGTGTGTGTGTGTGTGTGTGTGTGTGTGTGTGTGTGTGTGTTCTTCATAACATGTTTTGAATGTTAGTAATCTGCTAAATAAGTTGAATGTCAAAACATATGTTACACACACACACACACACACACCATAGCGTCATGGAATTCTTATAGTCTGATGGTCTGTGGCATATGAATGTGTGTGAGTGTGTGCGTGTGTTTGTGTGTGTGTGTGTATTGTTTCTTCTTACAACTAACAGCCTACTTTAATCAAGATCGTACGGACGGAAAACACTCATCTCGTGAGTAACGTGCTGAACTAATCAAATGATTCATTAGAGTGTAAGCCTGTGCCAGCCAGCTGCTGGTGGCCACCAGATGCCTATTGGGCTGCTACTGCAAGGGAAACTGCAGTAAAAGCATTTATGCTCCCTTAAAGCACAGGAGTGGTTGATGTGGTTTCCAATCACGGATATGAAACTTGTTCATGCAAAAGAACCAAACCAAATGGTCCATGTGCGGTGTGCGACTGGATGAAAGGGAACAACAATTTCATTAACTTCAAATGCAGTGTCTTACTGAGTGACTTGGGTGCCTATGTGTAATCTACTTGAAGATACATGAGGTTATCTGTCCTACAAAGCATTGGCCTATGTTGTTCACCACTGATACGTGAGTGTCTATGTTCATTTCTGAAGTAGTGATTGTGTCCATGCAAAGACTACCTGGTTTTTTGGATTTTGCCTGTCTCACAGGCCAGTTTGATTTGATATGTTTGGATTTGGAGATTGTGTTAAAGGACTTGCATTGAGCCTAACTAGGTTTGTAATCTTCTGATCTCAACCTGGTTTCTGCCTTATGTTTTTGCCTGCTTATTGTGTTTCTGCTTTTGAGTTTTGCCTAGCTGTCCCTAATACTAAGAGACATATTAAAACACATCCTTTTTCTACTCTTATATAATAATAATAATACGTTTATTTTATATAGCGCCTTTCTCAAACCCAAGGTCGAGACTCTTGTCTCTGAATCTGCATTTTGGGTCCAAGTAGCATCTCTGGTCTACGAACAGGGACAGAAGAAATCCTCTCTCTCTGACTTTTCCCTTCCTATTAACCTACCGTTAGACCTACAGAACATCACTGCTGTTATGGGAGTGGGACAAAAAAACAGTATAATGTATCCCTAAAATGCAGTACAATAATATTTCCATGTCCAAAATATTGCATTTCTACAGTAGCCTATTATGTAGCCTAGTGCAATGCATTTTGTTTTCACATTCTGTTGTTGTAATGTACAGCTACAACAAACAATTGTAGGCTACACTCTTTCATGCTCCTAGATAGGCCCTAATAGGCGAGCTGGATGAATTATGTGTTTGTTTGTTTGTTTAGGACTTTATTTTCCATAACAGAAAAATACCAAAGGCTAATCAGGGCTTCTTCTGATCTTCTCAAGTTTCATCCTGCTGTTCTGTTCTGGTGCAAACTCATCCAGTATGCTACCTGAACTGTATCTGGTCTACCTCCATAGCCTACCTCTACCCTCAGCACATCCTGTCATGGATTCCACCAGATAGCACGGCTCACTTCTCTCTGTTTTAATTTAGCCTACCGCATGTTTCAAGGACCTCTTTGCCCTGTGCCCCTTCTCAGGAAGTTTCTGGAAGCAACGGCCTATTTATCTTCCTCAGGTTTAGTTCTTTCCCTCTATCTCCAGGTCAATGTATCTGACCTCTTGTGTCCAGTGGCAGGTTTTATCAGCGAGAAAGTTGGAGGTTTCCTTGAAACAAATGTGTCGTGGACTCAGGGGGAGGCCCTTTGCGTCTGTTGCTATGACGACAGTCATGTGTTTGCCTGCTAGTTGAGAACGTGAGTGTAAAATAAACTGAGAAGCAGTGATTTTGTTTCTCAAAGTGTTTTTTAGTGATATTTTTGGGATACTGGTAGATTATAGACTTCCAAATAGTTAAGATGAGCGATCGCTTACTTGCCAATTTTGAAAGGCATTAACCCAAAGACACTTTCTTGAGTAGATTAACTTATCGTCAACTCAGAACTATGAGCGCACCTGCAGTCCTCCGTCAACAGAAGACCCCGTTGCTGCCAGACATAAACACCTCGAAAATCTCTGCACAAGATCGGAAAGTCAGGTATAGTAGGCTACTCTATGCAGACTTTCATTTGGTGTGGTAACGTTAACGTTAACTAACTTGACCTACAGATGGCAGTAATGCCTATCTCGCACTGCTATTTGTTTTCAGGTCGCACACTCAGAAAAAGTCCCGACCAACCACGGACAATGGTCAAACTTCGCACATAACAAAGGATGAAATATCACTGTGAGTTTATTTTATTGTGCTGTTGTAGATTATGTAAGTTATGCTCTCCAAAAGTGAATGGCTTGTTGCCAACTGCTGACAGTTTGTTTGATCAGTGTATTGTTAATTTGCTAAATAATGTGGAATGATGATGTGGAATGAACATCACTGTGGTGGTGCGTTAGACTAATAATGTTAATTTGCAAGGGACAGTGCAGTTATGGCACATGCATTCAGATCCTATTGTATTGCATTCAAACAAGCATACTGTCTCAAGCCTATGTGGGGGTATGATGTCTCTTTCTCTCACTCACATGCACAGCACATCAAGATGATGAGACTTCACTTATTATTATGTGCAATATGAAACTTTTTTTTTGTCCAAATGCACTTTCAAGGCAAGGAAAGTAGAACTTACAGTGTTAGCCAATTTATTGAATTGGTAGGCTAATCCTACATGCTATTTTTGGTAAGCAAACCGTGTGTGTGTGTGTGTGTGTGTGTGTGTGTGTGTGTGTGTGTGAGTGTGTGTGTGTCACATACATGCAATTTAATTTGAACTCTCTCTCTCTGCAACATGTGCAGCTACCGTAACACACAGAGCCAAAATGTGTGTGTGGCAATGCTGCGCGAGGGCTTCCACCACTCCTTTGAGGAGCTCTTCTTTCTGCTGCGGCGCTTCGAGGAGGCCCGGCGGGCAGGGGGTCCAGACAACCCCCTCTGGTATCTACCCTCCCTGCAAGACCAGCCCGACAAACTGCACACCCTGCAGAGGCATCTGACCAAGGCCGAGGTGGCGTTCAGAGCAGGTAAAAGCACACATACCAACAAACAAATGCACATACACACACACACACTCAAATGTAATGGACTTTTATTTTAAAATAAGAATGTGGTCTTATTACTTGTGTTCTCCTGCATAACTCTGGAGAGTGACCCAACAACACATCACCAGAAACAACAACAACACATCATCAGTAGGGTAAAACTAACCTGTCTCACAACGGTCTAAAGGCTCACGTTCCCAATTGGTGGGTGAACAATCCAACGTTTGGTGGATTCTGCTTCACAATGATAGGAAGAGCCGACATCGAAGGATCAAGAATAACAATAAAACTATGTTGCAAACTATATTACAGTTTACTAAAATAAGTAATTAGGCCTCTGTTCATATTCCCATAACCATTGCTATGTATGGCCATTACTAAACCATTATTAAGGTCATTTTAGTTAATCACAACAAGTATTTTCTTTGTGTATTCAGTAGTATTCAAGTCTGATTGAGTGTTCTATCTTCACCAAGTTACAGTATACCATGAAGTTCTGCCGGAATGTTTCATCACTTTCTCTGTGGAGATTTGCTATATTTTGACATTAAAGGTTTGTGTGTGTGTGTGTCTGTGTGCATGTGTGTGTGTGTGTGTGCAGGAAACTTTGTGGAGGTATACGAGGAGCAGTTGACTCTGGCGCGGTATTTCACGGGTCCCGGGGAGGACTGGCTCAGCCTGCACTTCCACCAGCAGGCGCTCCGCTCCGCTCAAAGGGTCAAGCTCGACGGCGGTCGCAAGGAGGCCGAAGCCAACGCCAACATGGCCAGGGTCTTCTTAGAGCAAGGTAGCACACAGCGCAAACACACAGCAGTCCTATGCATGCGTGTGCCATGCACAGCATTGTCACCAAACACTCAAACACAACAGCTTACACTTGCAGCCTTAGTTAGACTTTTTAAGACAGTGCCATTGTTTGCTATGGAATGAAATCCATTCATTTGTTGTGTGCACTAAAAGTCATCAAACACTCAAACATAGCATTCAGTAATGTGATTTGTGAGGCATCAGGACATCGGACAAGGAGGGAGTGTGTTGAAATGACAGTCCCCAAGATCATGGCTGTGATGTCTGTGATGTGTAACAGACAAGTGCGCGAACAGCTTTATTACAGTTTTTTTTCAATCGCTAACAAGCGCTTAGCCATACTTCAGATACTTTTTCTAAACTCTTAACACAGACTCACACCGACAAAACACAATTGGCCAAATGGATCATTTTCTTCTCAAAAACACATTTTGTTAAATATATACTAACTCTTCATTTCAAAACAGAACACATCTTTCTCTGCACACACTAACTTTACCAAAACACTGGAAATCTGACTCAAAATGAAATTATTCTGTCAAAGAATAACACTTGATTTCACTTCACAAGGTACATGCAGTCAATCAAAGTACTCCAGGTTTCAAAATACTGGCTATTGTTGACATTACAAAAACTGCATAGACTTTTATGTTTCAGTTTTACAGGTATTTGCATGCAAAACATGCTATCCACCGGTTTTACACTAAATTTCTTGGTTGGGAACTGTATGGCCACATGTAATGTTCATATTCAAAAGCATTCCAGTAAAAAGCAAATCATTTTTTTCCTTTTACTGTTTACTACAAGAGGTAGCCTGCAGTAGAAATGCTGTTTACAGTATGATAGAACGGAAAAAGTTTTACAGTATTGCTTACAGTAAACAAAATATCCATGAAACACACAAGAGCATTCTGAACAAAAAACAACAGCAAAAAGCCCAGATAAAAAGGGGGGGGGGGGGGGCTAAAAAAAGCACAAAATTACTGCGATCTTCAGAGTTAGGTCACATGTTTTCATCAACATCACATCATATCCAAGGCGATGCACCTGGGATAAAACCATTTGGTAGCAGAAGCAGAGGTTCTGAATATTGCGTTTGCTATTGTGGGATGTTGTGTGTTAACATTCGTAAATACTACAAAAACAATCCATAGTTTTGTTGGGAGGTATAGCTTGTCTGTTAAGAAAATGTAAGCATTGTGTAAATGTGTTCACTGACTGCATATTGTGTGAAAACGACATGAAATATGTGAATGGTATGGCCACAAAAGACTGATGCTGTGCTAATTGTGTTTAGAGTTTTAAAAATGTGACAACTGGTTAGACAAACGCTTGATAGCGACTGAAAAAAACTGTAAGTATTATTCCTTGCCACGTCATGCAGTCTCCCTGGAACAACCCGGGGTTAAGTGCCTTGGTCAAGGGCACAACAGTGGCAATTGGGAGCCAAATTCATGACTCTGTGTGTGTGTGTGTGTGTGTGTGTGTGTGCGCACATGCATGTTTATCAGGGCAACTGGACCTGGCAAAGGAGCACTTTGAGGTGTTCTACCGGCTGTCCCAGGAGCGGCCATGGTGGGATGCGACCGGCCGCACGCTGCAGCACTGTGCCTGCGAGGGCCTGTGTGTAGTTTACACCCAGCTGGCCCAGGGGGCGCTACAGAGCCAGGAGTATGAGCTCGCCATAGAAATCCTGAACAAGGCCTTCAGCATCGCCAAGGAAGGTAGGTCAACACAACCCCCAGCTAAACCTTTCAGGTGTGCTGCACCCTATTGTATTGCCTGTTTTTGCTCTGCGTGTGTTCTGCAGCTGATGATGAGGAGATCCAGGGGCAGGTGGCTTATTGGGTGGGTTTGGCCAATCATTGTGTAGGAGACCTGGATACTGCTAAACAAGTAAGAACCACAAGATAAACACACGTGCACATTTATACAGTTGTGTTCAAATAAATGGCAGTGTGATTAAAAAAAGTGAATTAATCGTGCTAAATCGTTTTAATAGTTGTTATTTCCATTTTTCAAATGAACATTTAATTCAATCCCCTGACCTCAACCCCATTGAAAACTTGTGGGGTGACATTACAAGTGCAGTTTCTGAAGCAGAACTGTGGAGTGTACTTCCGGGCAGAAATACCTGTTGATTAGGTGCCAGAAGTTGGTTGACTCTATGCAACGCAGATGTTTAATCTTGAAAAAATTTAAGTTAAATCTTGAAAAAAATTCTTCAGCTTATGTCAACTGTTTGAGATTGAAGAGAAAAACAGTGATTTGAACAGACTAATATACCTTTCTTTGCTTCCTGTAAAAGATTTGATGAATAATTTGATTAATTTAATTTAATTTGGAATTTAATTTGGAATGTTTCAATTACATTTGAAATATGTAATAAAAACATTTTAACATACTGCTATTTAATTGAACACAACTGTATACACACTATACACACTCACAGATATATTTACATGTCTTCATGCAGTGTTTTTGTATTATCTATGCTATTTCTCTCTCTCTCTCTCTCTGTGTGTGTGTGTGTGTATTTGTTTCTGTAGTACTTCAGTATGTCACTGAATATCACTACAGTACTAGGTGACACTGAAAATCAGGGAAGAGCATACAAAGCCATTGCTAAATCATTGGAGAGGTGAGATCCCCCCCACACACACACACACACACACACGCACACTCATTCACATGCGCACACATACATCACACTCAACACATTCAGCTACTCTACTCTAGTGTCACTTTGTTTGACTATAGTGCACCCTTCCATTCCCTTGTTCTCATTTGTTTTGTGACCCATGTGGGGGCACAAATGGGCCTTTCTCTCTTTTGTATGTGTGCGTGTCTGTGTCTGTGTGTGTGTGTGTGTCTGTGTGTCTCTGTGTGTGTGTGCGTGTGCGTGCGCACGTGTTACAGTGATGGAAAACTGGCAGAAGCTGTGCAACATCTGGAGAAATTTGCTGAGGTCTCCCGTAGCAACAAGCAGCAAGAGAATCTTGAGGAGGCCTGCATGAGTATGGGATCGATTTACTCCAACAGGGTATGACTCATCAGTGTGTGTGTGTGCGTGTGTGTGTGTGAGTGCGTGCGTGTGTATGTCTGTGCTTTTTGTGTGCATGTGTATGTTATATCTTATGTCTTATGTTATGTATATGTCTGTATATTGTGTGCATTTGTTGTGTGTGTGTATGTCTGTGTTTTTTTGTGTGTGTGTGTGTATGTTTTTCTGTGTTGATGTTTTCATAGGGCCCTATCATGACATTCTAAAGTGCATCGTCACTCGTCAAAAGTCTATTCAAATTTAGTAGGATGTCCAGTTCACATTGGGAGGGGTTAAGCTATCAAAAGTGGAAGCATGGTGTAACAAGGTGTTCCTAGGTCTTTTAATCAGTCATATGGGTGTGTTTGGGGCGTAACATCATTTTAAACCAATGAGAATGACATCTGTCATTCCTTTAACATTAACGCGAGATATGTCAAATAAATGCATCGGTATCTTGGCATTCAAAGGCGCATTTGAAGGAGGCTGCTTGCGAGACCGTATAGAAGAGTCATTCTTAAACCATGCTTTACTAAAATCTAGCATAGCCTTCATGCATTTGCACTCGTCTATTTGAACTCATTGGCAAAGTGAAACTAACTTCACCAAGGAGTCAGTCAACGACAAGACAGTTATATGTAGTTACTTTCACTATTGACTGACAATGGGTTACCACCGAAAACATAGGCTGGATAAAGCAACACTTACCCTAATATTGCTCAAATGACTGAATAAAACAACATTTATCCTGCAGAGGAGTTGCTTATATCTTGTGACAGTGCATCTTCAGCTGTGCTCCATACGTGTCTCTCGCCTCTCCCCTAATCACTTTTAACCGTCATTACCAATTTGCAAATGATGGTGAATAACTAAATCATTAAGAGATGTACAGTATTTCGTAATATCTTTGTTCTAATTATGTTTCCCATTCTAATCGCGGCAATTTGTAATGCTTTGCATGGGACGATGCTGGCTGGTGTGCGTTCATGAATGATAGAAGGATGGTGCGTACACCTGCCAATATGACATCGCTCTTAAAATAGCATATGAACAACTCACCATTGACTTCTGACCAGGTTTAGGTGGTGTATGATAGCGATTTTTAGACAACGCGCTAGGCCCCTCCATAGGTTGTTAATTGCCACACCCCTGGGCGCAATGCTTAAAAAAAACAAACGTGCAAAATACCGAATTCAACTTTGCGCGGGTGAATAACGAGTATTACGCCATGCGCTGGTGACCCAAAATACAGCCCATAGTCTTTGTATATTGTGTGCATTTGTAATATCCCACAGTGTGTAATCTGTGTGTGTGTGTGTGTCTACAGGGTGAATATGATCGTGGCTTGGAGTATCTACAGCAGGCCTATGAGATAGCGAAAACTGTTGGTAATGTCGGGTGGCTCCAGCGGGCTCAGGTGTGCGTGGGTATGACGCACGCCCAGCGTATGCTTCCCTCCTTCTCTACACACACCACCAACGCTACCCCTGACCACATACGCCGCATCCTCACATGGAAGGACAGACGCCAGGACACATTTGACTAAAGTGAGTTTAGATTTGATCACTCAGTCACAAGTTAGGATGGTACAGTATGTGAGTGACCTTCCAAGACATTATTACATTATTATCACCCGGAGAGAAGAAATACTCTTTTCTGATTGACTGGTGGGGTGGCTATTCATTCTGAATAACAGGACACCTCGGCGTCTTACTTAAGATTTAGGTTGTCCATTGCTGTAAGGTCTTTCTGTGTGTTCCTTGCAGTGGGGAAGAAGGAGAAGAGAGGACATGAGAAGAGAAAAGGAGAGAAGAAAAGCGACAGTAGGGTTGCCACTGATTAAGCAAACTCATAATGAAGCCTGAAGGAGGGCATCTTCAATACAATAAAACAGCAAAGTTGTATTTGTACAGTCTGCCAAACAGATAATCAGATATTAAAACTGTTTAAATAGAAAACTCAAGAATGAAATGCACTATTGGATTATTGAGATGGTTTTGAGAATGAAATAGCCTAACTTATTGGTAACTACAACCCCAACACAGAAAAAGTTGGGACGTTGTTGTAAAATGCAAATAAAAACAGAATGTGATCATTTGCAACTGTTGTAAACCCAGCTGTAAAAAGGACACAGGCAACAAATGTTGAAAATTACAAATTTTACTATTTCATGGAAAATATATGTCCATTTTGAACTTGATAAAAGCAACATGACAACAATAGGAGGAATATTTCACAACGAATTAGGGTAACTGGCACCATGGTTGAGTATAAAAAAAGAGCATCAAAGAGAGGCACAGTCTTTTAGAAGTAAAGATGTAGTGTTATTCATCTGTGTAAACCTGTATGGACAAATTATTAAGCAATATATTTATAATGTTTCTTAACATGAAATTGCAAGGTATTTGAGGATTTCATCATCTACAGTACATAATATCACAGCATATTCAGAGAATCCAGAGAAATCTTTCCAAACAAGGGACAGAGCTGAAAAACATTATTGGATGGCCGTGGTCTTTTGGCCCTCAGGTAGCACTGCATTAAAACCAGACCTGTTTTTTTTTGTAAAGAAAATCATTGAATTCAAAGGAATATGTGGCAGGGATTGCACATGATTTCAGATCTGAAGGGGAAGAAATCCAACATCCAAGTCTCTCACCCCTCACTTGCAGACGAGCTGAACCAGTTCTATACATGAATATATACACTATACACTCCAGTAAGAGCCCCCTCCATTTCACACCTCTCTGACTCAGGCCTAATGCTCACAGTGGCTGATGTGCAGAAATCTTTCAAGCAAGTCAACATTCGGAAAGCAGCAGGACCTGATGGGATTCCAGGCCGTGTAATACAAGGAAGTTTATCGTCACATGTATATAGTTACTGGAAGTAAGAAATGCAGTGAAATTATGTCTGGTGTCAGCCTATTTGTGCATTTATTGGGAGGGGGGGGGGAGCAACAGGGGCAAGGAAAAACTCCCTTACCAAGGAAGAAACCTTGGGCAGATCCACGGCTCAAGGGGCTAACCCAACTGCCAGGGGTCTTGGTGTGTGTGTTGGGGGGGATGACAGGGGAGATGGGATAGTGTGCTGTGTATGTGGGGGGAGGGCAGTGTGCAATATGTGTGTTGGAGAAGCTTCCTCATGAGACAATGTGCTGTGTATTGGGGGTGTCAGTGTGCTGTAAGTATGTTGGGGATGTGTGTTGGAGAAGCTTCCTGATGAAAATGTGCTGTGTATGTAGGGGAGAGGGGGTCAGTGTACTGCAAGTATGGTGAAGGGACTTACTATTGCAGAGTACTGTATGTATGATGTATGTGAGTGATGACAGTGAAGATGTGTGTGTGGGCGGAAGGGGAGTGGAGCAGTGACTGTGTGTGTAGTGTGTGTGTGGGTAGGTGGGGGCAGTGTGCTGTAAGTATGTAGAGGATGTGTGTTGGAGAAGATCCTGAAGACAATGTGCTGTGGATGTAGGGAGGGGGGGGGCAGTGTGCAGCAAGTATGTAGAGGAGGCTTACTGTAGCAAGCAGTGTGCTGTATGTGAGGTGATGACAGTGATGTGTAAGTGTGTGTGTGTGTTGGGGATGGGGGTGGGGGCAGAAAGGCTAGGCAATCAAGGACATGGGTAGATAGATGGAGGAGAAATAAAAAATAAATAAAAAAGTTCTATGGAGATGTGCAAAAGTTGGAGAAAGTGTAATCAAAGTGTGTTCAGAGCAACTGGCTGCATTTTTTTACAGACATCTTCAACTTCTCCCTGTCTACGTGTGTTGTACCAAGCAGCTTTAAGTCATCTGTTATTGTTCCAGTGCCTAAGAAAAACCAAATCACCAGCTTGAACGACTGGCAACCTGTGGCCCTCACCCCCATCGTGAGTAAATGTTTTGAAAGGCTTGTGAAGAACATCTGCAAAATGATTCCACCTACGCTTGACCGTCACCAGTTTGCCTACAGACAGAATAAATCTACTGATGATGCCATCACCAGCGCACTGCATACCTCCCTGACACACCTGGAGAAAAAAAGACACTTATGTAAGGATGCTGTTTGTAGACTACAGCTCAGCCTTTAACACCATTGTCCCCAATATACTCGACGGCAAGCTCAGGAGTCTAGGAATGCACAGCGGCCTATGTAGCTGGATACTGGACTTCCACTCTGGACGAAAACAGGTGGTGAGAATGGGCTCCATCACATCCTCCTCCTTGACCATCAGCACGGGAGCACCGCAAGGTTGTGTTCTGAGCGCTCTCCTCTACTCCTTGTATACGCATGACTGTGTGGCTATACACAACACCAACACCATCATCAAGTTTGCAGATGACACCACTGTAATTGGTTTAATCACAAACAATGACGAAACAGCCTACAGAAACGAAATCAACAACCTTATGAATTGGTGTAAAGGAAACAACTGGTCTCTGAATGTGTCCAAGACGAAGGAATTGATAGTTAACTTCAGGCGGAAAGAACAACAGTTTGAAGCCATTAACAACAATGGTGAGACAGTGGAGAGGGTGAGAGACTTTAAGTTCCGAGGCGTTACCATCTCAGAAGACCTCACCTGGGACGGTCACACTCAGCACACTGTAAAAAAAGGCCAACAACGTCTGTACCACCTCAGACGATTGAAAAAGTTTGGTATGCGACCCAAGATCCAGAGGCATCCAGAGGATTACAGAGGCACCATTGAGAGCATCTTGACTGGGACCATAACCGCATGGTATGGGAACTGCTCTCAATACAATAGAAAAGCACTTCAGAGAGTTGTGCGTACAGCACAGACCATATGCGGCTGTGACCTACCCTCCATACTGGAGTTATTTGGGGAAGATGCATTAGGAAGGCAAAAAATAAATAAATAAATAAATTCTTGAATGATCCTAGTCATCCCAACCATGAACTATTCGAGCTATTACCATCTGGCAAACGATATAGAAGCTTGAAAGCTCGTACTACCAGACTCCAAAGTAGTTTCTTTCACCGAGCAATTAGATTGCTGAACTCATGCTGAAGATAACAAGGCACTTTTTTTTCACTACACACACACACTTATTTATTAACACAACGAATTTTACTCCATTATAAACCTATAATGAGATGTAATAAAATAAATCTTGTCAATGATTATTAATATGAATGCACTCAGTAAACAGCACACCAAACAGTTACAAACAGGCACTTGACTTCATGAGAGATCGCACGCACGCACGGACTTGCGATCGCGATGACCACCGGACAGCGTAGTGTAAATTGAATGGGTGATAGGGGCGGTGACGACAACTACCGGCGATGCTACTGGCACACTCATTCAAGTAGCAACGTCTTCTCAACAGAGCTACTGAAGCGCTTTCGCAGTGCTCAGTGTTATGTACATTATTAGAGTCTCGCGGTGCTGGCTAGTGTAGCCTAGGTCATATTTCGAAATTAAAATTGATTTTTATTTCTGTACATTATTAGAATGCCCTCAGTAAACAGCACACCAAACAGAAAGCAAACAGTTATACTCTGGCTATGGCGTGCCAGCCCTACGGTCATATCGTGATGAAAATTGACAGCTTTTTATTTCTCTGGCTGTTCCAATTGATGTTGATTATCAATGAATTAGTAAACAGCACACCAAACAGAAAGCAAATAGTTACAAAAGGCCCTTCAGTAAACAGCATCCACCACCGGACAGCAGTAAAAGTAAAACAGTTACAAACAGCCAGCAACGTCTTCTCAACAGAGCTACTGCTTCGCAGTGCTCAGTGTTATGTACAGATCGTTATGCTGGCTATGGCGTGTAGCCAGGGTCATATTTCAGTAAAATTGATTTTTATTTCTCTGGCTGTTGCAATTGATATCAATGATTAGTATGAATGCCCTCAGTAAACAGCACACCAAACAGAAAGCAAACAGTTACAAACGCCAGGTACTCTGCTTCATAAGACAGCATCGTCGCGTGCCAGCCAGAACCACGCACGTACGCACACTTGCACTGCCTCGCACCGTGATGACACGGACACCGGACAGCTGTTTTTATTTCTCTGGCTGTTCCAATTGATGTCAATGATTATTAATATGAATGCACTCAGTAAACAGCACACCAAACAGAAAGCAAATAGTTACAAACAGGCACTTGGCTTCATGAGAGATCGCACGCACGCACGGACTTGCGATCCGATGACCACCGGACAGCATAGCGTAAAAGTAATGGCTGACAGCGGTGGTCACGGCTCCTTGCCGCATTCGAACCGGAGACGCTACTTGCACACTCATTCAAGTAGCAACGTCTTCTCAACAGAGCTACTGAAGGGGTTCTCAACGCAGTGCTCAGTGTTATGTACATTATTAGAGTCTCGTTATGCTGGTGTGACAGTAGCCTACCTTGTATATAAACAGTCACCAGGTTCTAATACCCTGTTACCCAGGAACCTACCCGTTAAATTAACCTGAATTTCCTGTTTACCGCTAGGGTCACACAAGTTGGTAGTCTGAATAATAGGCAGAGACGTGAGATTACAATACAAAACTATTACAATTTATTTAAAACAGGACCAATGTACATGCACTTCAATACCAGAGCAACACTATGTAAGGCTAGGTCGTCAGGATCAATGTTGAAACTAGATTGGGCTTACCGTAGAGGGCAGATGTCAAAGCCTCTGAGGCGAAATCTGATTCAAACCACACTGCAAATCAAAAATGAAAAGGTGACTTATCTAAACTAATTAACACAGCACACACAACAAGGGATGGACACCACCAGAGGAGAATACACCCTCCAACATGCGCCCAATGTAGCCCCCAGCAGGATAGACAAGCAACATACACAGGGAAAGCCCACTTGACAGTACATGCAGTAGAAAAACAAACAAAAACAAATGAGTACAAATAAGACAAAACAAAATACAGAGAAAAGCACAGAGCCTCAATAGAGCAGCAAGTAAACCAAACTCCCACGCATGCAACAAACACGCACGTCCGCACTAAACAGGCCCAAGCAGATAGCCACCACAAGGTTAGCTAGCAATCATGCATCAAAGGCCTTGGCGATGGAAGGCCACAGAGAGAAGCGGAAGGCGCTCCACACAGCAAACCCCAAACAGGAACAAAACAGCAAGGCCGTCACCACATCAGGATACCATACAGATCCTATAAGGAGTACAGAGTCATTACTCCAACGTTATGCTTAATTTAGGTAAATCGAGGTAAATAAAGCTACAACCTACCATGCAACAGCTAACGTCAGATGTAGGGAGCCGGACCCGCAACACTGTGATGTTGCTGTAATTAACAGATAACGTAAACGAGTGGCCTAGCTATGCGATAATGTTTGCACACAGGAAGGAGTACACCTACCTAAGCTGGAATTGATGAGCACACCGGGGGTACGAGCAGCCGTGAGAATATCCAGCCAGTATAGCAGCGACTTCTGTTACTGGAATGTAAACAAGTTCTGAACTTTCCGGCACATCAGTGCACAAACGAATGTTCATCAGACAAAGACTCAAGCCTACCTGGAGCAAATGGTGGAACAAGCTACAGCCAAACGTCGGGGATAGGCGATAGGTCGGTCAGAGTCGTCCCTGGACAAAGCAGACGTCTGCCCTGGATAGCCGCGCTTCCTTTTTATGGAGCACAGCTGCCAATTACCCACTTACGAAGTAGGTGGGGCAGGAGCGAGACACAACAAAACCCATCACAATGCTCCAGGTAAGGACTCGTCCGGCTACACTGGCTATGGCGTGTAGCCTAGGTCATATTTCGTAAAATTGATTTTTATTTCTCTGGCTGTTGCAATTGATATCAATGATTAGTATGAATGCCCTCAGTAAACAGCACACCAAACAGAAAGCAAACAGTTACAAACAGCCAGGTACTCTGCTTCATAAGAGATCGTTCGTGCCAGCCAGAACCCACGCACGCATACGCACGCACTGCCTCGCGATCGTGATGAGCACCGGACACCGGACAGCTGTTTTTATTTCTCTGGCTGTTCCAATTGATGTCAATGATTATTAATATGAATGCACTCAGTAAACAGCACACCAAACAGAAAGCAAATAGTTACAAACAGGCACTTGGCTTCATGAGAGATTGCGACGACGCACGGACTTGCGATCCGATGACCACCCGGACAGCGTAAGCGTAAAAGTAATGGCTGACATCGGCGGTCACGGCTGCTTGCCGGATTCGAACCGGAGACGCTACTTGCACACTCATTCAAGTAGCAACGTCTTCTCAACAGAGCTACTGAAGCGGTTCTCAACGCAGTGCTCAGTGTTATGTACATTATTAGAGTCTCGTTATGCTGGCTATGGCGTGTAGCCTAGGTCATATTTTCGTGAAATTGATTTTTATTTCTCTGGCTGTTGCAATTGATATCAATGATTAGTATGAATGCCCTCAGTAAACAGCACACCAAACAGAAAGCAAACAGTTACAAACAGCCAGGCACTCTGCTTTATAAGAGATCGTGCGTGCCAGCCAGCACCACGCGCGACAAACGCACAAAACGGCCTGATCGCGATCGTGATAAGCACCGGACACCGGACAGCTGTTTTTATTTCTCTGGCTGTTGCAATTGATGTCAATGATTATTAATATGAATGCACTCAGTAAACAGCACACTAAACAGAAAGCAAATAGTTACAAACAGGCACTTGGCTTAATGAGAGATCGCGACGCGACGACGGACTTGCGATCGCATCCAATGACCACCGGACAGCGTAGTGTAAAATGAATGGGTGACAGGGGCGGTGACGGCACCTTGCCGCATTCGAACCGGCGATGCTACTGGCACACTCATTCAAGTAGCAACGTCTTCTCAACAGAGCTACTGAAGCGCTTCTCAACGCAGTGCTCAGTGTTATGTACATTATTAGAGTCTCGTTATGCTGGCTATGGCGTGTAGCCTAGGTCATATTTCGTAAAATTGATTTTTATTTCTCTGGCTGTTGCAATTGATATCAATGATTAGTATGAATGCCCTCAGTAAACAGCACACCAAACAGAAAGCAAACAGTTACAAACAGCCAGGTACTCTGCTTCATAAGAGATCGTGCGTGCCAGCCAGAACCCGCGACGCGACGCGACGCGACGCGACGCACGCACGCGCACTGCCTCGCGATCGTGATGAGCACCGGACACGGACAGCTGTTTTATTTCTCTGGCTGTTCCAATTGAAGTCAATGATTATTAATATGAATGCACTCAATAAACAGCACACCAAACAGAAAGCAAATACTTACAAACAGGCACTTGGCTTCATGAGAGATCGCGACGCGACGCGCCGGACTTGCGATCCGATGACCACCGGACAGCATAAGCGTAAAGTAATGGCTGACAGCGCGTTCACGGCTCCTTGCGGATTCGAACCGGAGACGCTACTTGCACACTCATTCAAGTAGCAACGTCTTTCAACAGAGCTACTGAAGCGGTTCTCAACGCAGTGCTCAGTGTTATGTACATTATTAGAGTCTCGTTATGCTGGCTATGGTGTAGCCTAGGTCATATTTCGTAAAATTGATTTTTATTTCTCTGGCTGTTGCAATTGATATCAATGATTAGTATGAATGCCCTCAGTAAACAGCACACCAAACAGAAAGCAAACAGTTACAAACAGCCAGGTACTCTGCTTCATAAGAGATCGTTCGTGCCAGCCAGAACCCACGACGACGCGACGCGACGCACGCACTTGCGCCGCACTGCCTCGCGATCGTGATGAGCACCGGACACCGGACAGCTGTTTTATTTCTCTGGCTGTTGCAATTGATGTCAATGATTATTAATATGAATGCACTCAGTAAACAGCACACCAAACAGAAAGCAAACAGTTACAAACAGGCACTTGGCTTCATGAGAGATCGCACGCACGCACGGACTTGCGATCGCGATGACCACCGGACAGCGTAGTGTAAAATGAATGGGTGACAGGGGCGGTGACGGCACCTTGCCGCATTCGAACCCGCGATGCTACTGGCACACTCATTCAAGTAGCAACGTCTTCTCAACAGAGCTACTGAAGCGCTTCTCAACGCAGTGCTCAGTGTTATGTACATTATTAGAGTCTCGTTATGCTGGCTATGGCGTGTAGCCTAGGTCATATTTCGTAAAATTGATTTTTATTTCTCTGGCTGTTGCAATTGATATCAATGATTAGTATGAATGCCCTCAGTAAACAGCACACCAAACAGAAAGCAAACAGTTACAAACAGCCAGGCACTCTGCTTCATAAGAGATCGTTAAATTGCCAGCCAGAACCCACCCACGCGACGCGCGCGACGCGACGCACTGCCTCGCGATCGTGATGAGCACCGGACACCGGACAGCTGTTTTTATTTCTCTGGCTGTTCCAATTGATGTCAATGATTATTAATATGAATGCACTCAGTAAACAGCACACCAAACAGAAAGCAAATAGTTACAAACAGGCACTTGGCTTCATGAGATTGCACGACGACGCGACGGATTTGCGATCCGATGACCACCGGACAGCGAAGCGTAAAAGTGAATGGCTGACAGGGCGGTCACGGCTGCTTGTCGGATTCGAACGGAGACGCTACTTGCACACTCATTCAAGTAGCAACGTCTTCTCAACAGAGCTACTGAAGCGGTTCTCAACGCAGTGCTCAGTGTTATGTACATTATTAGAGTTTCGTTATGCTGGCTATGGCGTGTAGCCTAGGTCATATTTCGTAAAATTGATTTTTATTTCTCTGGCTGTTGCAATTGATATCAATGATTAGTATGAATGCCCTCAGTAAACAGCACACCAAACAGAAAGCAAACAGTTACAAACAGCCAGGCACTCTGCTTTATAAGAGATCGTGCGTGCCAGCCAGCACCCACGCACGCACGCACGCACGCACGCACGGCCTCGCGATCGTGATAAGCACCGGACACCGGACAGCTGTTTTTATTTCTCTGGCTGTTGCAATTGATGTCAATGATTATTAATATGAATGCACTCAGTAAACAGCACACTAAACAGAAAGCAAATAGTTACAAACAGGCACTTGGCTTAATGAGAGATCGCACGCACGCACGGACTTGCGATCGCAATGACCACCGGACAGCGTAGTGTAAAATGAATGGGTGACAGGGGCGGTGACGGCACCTTGCCGCATTCGAACCGGCGATGCTACTGGCACACTCATTCAAGTAGCAACGTCTTCTCAACAGAGCTACTGAAGAAGCTTCTCAACGCAGTGCTCAGTGTTATGTACATTATTAGAGTCTCGTTATGCTGGCTATGGCGTGTAGCCTAGGTCATATTTCGTAAAATTGATTTTTATTTCTCTGGCTGTTGCAATTGATATCAATGATTAGTATGAATGCCCTCAGTAAACAGCACACCAAACAGAAAGCAAACAGTTACAAACAGCCAGGCACTCTGCTTTATAAGAGATCGTTCGTGCCAGCCAGAACCCACGCGACGATGCACATACGCACTGCCTCGCGATCGCGGATGAGCACCGGACACCGGACAGCTGTTTTATTTCTCTGGCTGTTGCAATTGATGTCAATGATTATTAATATGAATGCACTCAGTAAACAGCACACTAAACAGAAAGCAAATAGTTACAAACAGGCACTTGGCTTTAATGAGAGATCGCGACGCACGCGACGGACTTGCGATCGCAATGACCACCGACAGCGTAGTGTAAAATGAATGGGTGACAGGGCGGTGACGGCACCTTGCCGCGATTCGAACCGGGTGACACTACTGGCACACTCATTCAAGTATCCGCGTCTTCTCAACAGAGCTACTGAAGCGCTTCTCAACGCAGTGCTCAGTGTTATGTACATTATTAGAGTCTCGTTATGCTGGCTATGGCGTGTAGCCTAGGTCATATTTCGTAAAATTGATTTTTATTTCTCTGGCTGTTGCAATTGATATCAATGATTAGTATGAATGCCCTCAGTAAACAGCACACCAAACAGAAAGCAAACAGTTACAAACAGCCAGGTACTCTGCTTCATAAGAGATCGTTCGTGCCAGCCAGAACCCCCACGACGACGACGCGACGCGACGCACGCATCGCCTCGCGATCGCGGATGAGCACCGGACACCGGACAGCTGTTTTATTTCTCTGGCTGTTCCAATTGAAGTCAATGATTATTAATATGAATGCACTCAATAAACAGCACACCAAACAGAAAGCAAATACTTACAAACAGGCACTTGGCTTCATGAGAGATCGCACGCACGCACGGACTTGCGATCCGATGACCACCGGACAGCATAGCGTAAAAGTAATGGCTGACAGCGGCGGTTACGGCTCCTTGCCGGATTCGAACCGGAGACGCTACTTGCACACTCATTCAAGTAGCAACGTCTTCTCAACAGAGCTACTGAAGCGGTTCTCAACGCAGTGCTCAGTGTTATGTACATTATTAGAGTCTCGTTATGCTGGCTATGGCGCAGCCTAGGTCATATTTTCGTAAAATTGATTTTTATTTCTCTGGCTGTTGCAATTGATATCAATGATTAGTATGAATGCCCTCAGTAAACAGCACACCAAACAGAAAGCAAACAGTTACAAACAGCCAGGTACTCTGCTTCATAAGAGATCGTTCGTGCCAGCCAGAACCCACGCCACGCACGCACGCACGCACGCACTGCCTCGCGATCGTGATGAGCACCGGACACCGGACAGCTGTTTTTATTTCTCTGGCTGTTGCAATTGATGTCAATGATTATTAATATGAATGCACTCAGTAAACAGCACACCAAACAGAAAGCAAACAGTTACAAACAGGCACTTGGCTTCATGAGAGATCGCACGCACGCACGGACTTGCGATCGCGATGACCACCGGACAGCGTAGTGTAAAATGAATGGGTGACAGGGGCGGTGACGGCACCTTGCCGCATTCGAACCCGCGATGCTACTGGCACACTCATTCAAGTAGCAACGTCTTCTCAACAGAGCTACTGAAGCGCTTCTCAACGGAGTGCTCAGTGTTATGTACATCATTAGAGTCTCGTTATGCTGGCTATGGCGTGTAGCCTAGGTCATATTTCGTAAAATTGATTTTTATTTCTCTGGCTGTTGCAATTGATATCAATGATTAGTATGAATGCCCTCAGTAAACAGCACACCAAACAGAAAAGCAAACAGTTACAAACAGCCAGGCACTCTGCTTTATAAAGATCGTGCGTGCCAGCCAGCACCCACGACGACGCGACTTACGCCGCGACGGCCTCGCGATCATTGATAAGCACCGGACACCGGACAGCTGTTTTATTTCTCTGGCTGTTGCAATTGATGTCAATGATTATTAATATGAATGCACTCAGTAAACAGCACACTAAACAGAAAGCAAATAGTTACAAACAGGCACTTGGCTTAATGAGAGATCGCACGCACGCACGGACTTGCGATCGCAATGACCACCGGACAGCGTAGTGTAAAATGAATGGGTGACAGGGGCGGTGACGGCACCTTGCGCGATTCGAACCGGCGATGCTACTGGCACACTCATTCAAGTAGCAACGTCTTCTCAACAGAGCTACTGAAAGCTTCTCCAGCGCGGTGCTCAGTGTTATGTACATTATTAGAGTCTCGTTATGCTGGCTATGGCGTGTAGCCTCAGGTCATATTTCAGAAATTGATTTTTATTTCTCTGGCTGTTGTAATTGATATCAATGATTAGTATGAATGCCCTCAGTAAACAGCACACCAAACAGAAAGCAAACAGTTACAAACAGCCAGGTACTCTGCTTTATAAGAGATCGTCATGCCAGCCAGAACTCCACGCGACGAATACGACGCACTGCCTGCTGATCGTGATGAGCACCGGACACCGGACAGCTGTTTTATTTCTCTGGCTGTTTCCAATTGAAGTCAATGATTATTAATATGAATGCACTCAGTAAACA
>NC_063212.1:1431101-1466101 GCF_017589495.1 Alosa alosa
AAAATTGATTTTTATTTCTCTGGCTGTTGCAATTGATATCAATGATTAGTATGAATGCCCTCAGTAAACAGCACACCAAACAGAAAGCAAACAGTTACAAACAGCCAGGCACTCTGCTTTATAAGAGATCGTGCGTGCCAGCCAGCACCCACGCACGCACGCACGCACGCACGGCCTCGCGATCGTGATGAGCACCGGACACCGGACAGCTGTTTTTATTTCTCTGGCTGTTGCAATTGATGTCAATGATTATTAATATGAATGCACTCAGTAAACAGCACACCAAACAGAAAGCAAACAGTTACAAACAGGCACTTGGCTTCATGAGAGATCGCACGCACGCACGGACTTGCGATCGCGATGACCACCGGACAGCATAAGTGTAAAATGAATGGGTGACAGGGCGGTGACGGGCACCTTGCGGATTCGAACCGGCGATGCTACTGGCACACTCATTCAAGTAGCAACGTCTTCTCAACAGAGCTACTGAAGCGCTTCTCAACGCAGTGCTCAGTGTTATGTACATTATTAGAGTCTCGTTATGCTGGCTATGGCGTGTAGCCTAGGTCATATTTCGTAAAATTGATTTTTATTTCTCTGGCTGTTGCAATTGATATCAATGATTAGTATGAATGCCCTCAGTAAACAGCACACCAAACAGAAAGCAAACAGTTACAAACAGCCAGGCACTCTGCTTCATAAGAGATCGTGCGTGCCAGCCAGCACCCACGCACGCACGCACGCACGGCCTCGCGATCGTGATGAGCACCGGACACCGGACAGCTGTTTTTATTTCTCTGGCTGTTCCAATTGATGTCAATGATTATTAATATGAATGCACTCAGTAAACAGCACACCAAACAGAAAGCAAATAGTTACAAACAGGCACTTGGCTTCATGAGAGATCGCACGCACGGACTTGCGATCGCGATGACCACCGGACAGCGTAGTGTAAAATGAATGGGTGACAGGGGCGGTGACGGCACCTTGCCGCATTCGAACGGAGACGCTACTAGCACACTCATTCAAGTAGCAACGTCTTCTCAACAGAGCTACTGAAGCGCTTCTCAACGCAGTGCTCAGTGTTATGTACATTATTAGAGTCTCATGACGCTGGCTATGGCGTGTAGCCTAGGTCATATTTCGTAAAATTGATTTTTATTTCTCTGGCTGTTGCAATTGATATCAATGATTAGTATGAATGCCCTCAGTAAACAGCACACCAAACAGAAAGCAAACAGTTACAAACAGCGAGGCACTCTGCTTTATAAGAGATCGTCGCGTGCCAGCCACCCACCGACGCGACTTGCACGCACGCACGCCTCGCGATCGTGATGATGAGCACCGACACCGGACAGCTGTTTTATTTCTCTGGCTGTTGCAATTGATGTCAATGATTATTAATATGAATGCACTCAGTAAACAGCACACTAAACAGAAAGCAAAGAGTTACAAACAGGCACTTGGCTTCATGAGAGATCGCACGCACGCACGGACTTGCGATCCGATGACCACCGGACAGCGTAGCGTAAAATGAATGGGTGACAGGGGCGGTGAGGGCAACTTGCCGGATTCGAACCGGGGACACTACTTGCACACTCATTCAAGTATCAACGTCTTCTCAACAGAGCTACTGAAGCACTTCTCAACGCAGTGCTCAGTGTTATGTACATTATTAGAGTCTCGTTATGCTGGCTATGGCGTGTAGCCTAGGTCATATTTCGTAAAATTGATTTTTATTTCTCTGGCTGTTGCAATTGATATCAATGATTAGTATGAATGCCCTCAGTAAACAGCACACCAAACAGAAAGCAAACAGTTACAAACAGCCAGGCACTCTGCTTTATAAGAGATCGTGCGTGCCAGCCAGCACCCACGCACGCACGCACGCACGCACGCACGGCATCGCGATCGTGATGAGCACCGGACACCGGACAGCTGTTTTTATTTCTCTGGCTGTTGCAATTGATGTCAATGATTATTAATATGAATGCACTCAGTAAACAGCACACTAAACAGAAAGCAAAGAGTTACAAACAGGCACTTGGCTTCATGAGAGATCGCACGCACGCACGGACTTGCGATCCGATGACCACCGGACAGCGTAGCGTAAAATGAATGGGTGACAGGGCGGTGACGGCTCCTTGCCGGATTCGAACCGGAGACGCTACTTGCACACTCATTCAAGTAGCAACGTCTTCTCAACAGAGCTACTGAAGCGGTTCTCAACGCAGTGCTCAGTGTTATGTACATTATTAGAGTCTCGTTATGCTGGCTATGGCGTGTAGCCTAGGTCATATTTCGTAAAATTGATTTTTATTTCTCTGGCTGTTGCAATTGATATCAATGATTAGTATGAATGCCCTCAGTAAACAGCACACCAAACAGAAAGCAAACAGTTACAAACAGCCAGGCACTCTGCTTTATAAGAGATCGTGCGTGCCAGCCAGCACCCACGCACGCACGCACGGCCTCGCGATCGTGATGAGCACCGGACACCGGACAGCTGTTTTTATTTCTCTGGCTGTTCCAATTGATGTCAATGATTATTAATATGAATGCACTCAGTAAACAGCACACCAAACAGAAAGCAAATAGTTACAAACAGGCACTTGGCTTCATGAGAGATCGCGACGCGACGCGACGGACTTGCGATCCGATGACCACCGGACAGCATAGCGTAAAAGTAATGGCTGACAGCGGCGGTCACGGCTCCTTGCCGGATTCGAACCGGAGACGCTACTGGCACACTCATTCAAGTAGCAACGTCTTCTCAACAGAGCTACTGAAGCGGTTCTCAACGCAGTGCTCAGTGTTATGTACATTATTAGAGTCTCGTTATGCTGGCTATGGCGTGTAGCCTAGGTCATATTTCGTAAAATTGATTTTTATTTCTCTGGCTGTTGCAATTGATATCAATGATTAGTATGAATGCCCTCAGTAAACAGCACACCAAACAGAAAGCAAACAGTTACAAACAGCCAGGCACTCTGCTTTATAAGAGATCGTGCGTGCCAGCCAGCACCCACGCACGCACGCACGCACAAACGGCCTCGCGATCGTGATGAGCACCGGACACCGGACAGCTGTTTTTATTTCTCTGGCTGTTGCAATTGATGTCAATGATTATTTATATGAATGCACTCAGTAAACAGCACACCAAACAGAAAGCAAATAGTTACAAACAGGCACTTGGCTTCATGAGAGATCGCGACGACGGACTGCGGGCGCGATCCGATGACCACCGGACAGCATAGTGTAAAATGAATGGGTGACAGGGGCGGTGACGGCACCTTGCCGCATTCGAACCGGCGATGCTACTGGCACACTCATTCAAGTAGCAACGTCTTCTCAACAGAGCTACTGAAGCGCTTCTCAACGCAGTGCTCAGTGTTATGTACATTATTAGAGTCTCGTTATGCTGGCTATGGCGTGTAGCCTAGGTCATATTTCGTAAAATTGATTTTTATTTCTCTGGCTGTTGCAATTGATATCAATGATTAGTATGAATGCCCTCAGTAAACAGCACACCAAACAGAAAGCAAACAGTTACAAACAGCCAGGCACTCTGCTTTATAAGAGATCGTGCGTGCCAGCCAGCACCCACCCACGACGCGACGCTATACGCGACGCCGCGCCTCGATCGCGGATAAGCACCGGACACCGGACAGCTGTTTTTATTTCTCTGGCTGTTGCAATTGATGTCAATGATTATTAATATGAATGCACTCAGTAAACAGCACACTAAACAGAAAGCAAAGAGTTACAAACAGGCACTTGGCTTCATGAGAGATCGCACGCACGCACGGACTTGCGATCCGATGACCACCGGACAGCGTAGCGTAAAATGAATGGGTGACAGGGGCGGTGAGGGCAACTTGCCGGATTCGAACCGGGGACACTACTTTTACACTCATTCAAGTATCCACGTCTTCTCAACAGAGCTACTGAAGCACTTCTCAACGCAGTGCTCGGTGTTATATACATTATTTCAGTCTCGTGACGCTGGCTATGGCGTGTAGCCTAGGTCATATTTCGTAAAATTGATTTTTATTTCTCTGGCTGTTGCAATTGATATCAATGATTAGTATGAATGCCCTCAGTAAACAGCACACCAAACAGAAAGCAAACAGTTACAAACAGCCAGGCACTCTGCTTTATAAGAGATCGTGCGTGCCAGCCAGCACCCACGCACGCACGCACGGCCTCGCGATCGTGATGAGCACCGGACACCGGACAGCTGTTTTTATTTCTCTGGCTGTTGCAATTGATGTCAATGATTATTTATATGAATGCACTCAGTAAACAGCACACTAAACACAAAGCAAATAGTTACAAACAGGCACTTGGCTTCATGAGAGATCGCACGCACGGACTTGCGATCGCGATGACCACCGGACAGCGTAGTGTAAAATGAATGGGTGACAGGGGCGGTGACGGCACCTTGCCGCATTCGAACCGGTGATGCTACTAGCACACTCATTCAAGTAGCAACGTCTTCTCAACAGAGCTACTGAAGCGCTTCTCAACGCAGTGCTCAGTGTTATGTACATTATTAGAGTCTCATGACGCTGGCTATGGCGTGTAGCCTAGGTCATA
Source organism: Alosa alosa (assembly GCF_017589495.1). Classification (NCBI taxonomy): domain Eukaryota; kingdom Metazoa; phylum Chordata; class Actinopteri; order Clupeiformes; family Clupeidae; genus Alosa; species Alosa alosa. Next base: position 1,435,701 of record NC_063212.1, read on the forward strand.
TTTCGTAAAATTGATTTTTATTTCTCTGGCTGTTGCAATTGATATCAATGATTAGTATGAATGCCCTCAGTAAACAGCACACCAAACAGAAAGCAAACAGTTACAAACAGCGAGGCACTCTGCTTTATAAGAGATCGTGCGTGCCAGCCAGCACCACGCGACGCCGACGCCACGGCCTCGCGATCATTGATGAGCACCGGACACCGGACAGCTGTTTTTATTTCTCTGGCTGTTGCAATTGATGTCAATGATTATTAATATGAATGCACTCAATAAACAGCACACTAAACAGAAAGCAAAGAGTTACAAACAGGCACTTGGCTTCATGAGAGATCGCGACGACGCGACGGACTTTGCGATCCGATGACCACCGGACAGCGAGCGTAAAATGAATGGGTGACAGGGGCGGTGAGGGCACCTTGCGGATTCGAACCGGGGACACTACTTTACACTCATTCAAGTATCAACGTCTTCTCAACAGAGCTACTGAAGCACTTCTCAACGCAGTGCTCAGTGTTATGTACATTATTAGAGTCTCGTGACGCTGGCTATGGCGTGTAGCCTAGGTCATATTTCGTAAAATTGATTTTTATTTCTCTGGCTGTTGCAATTGATATCAATGATTAGTATGAATGCCCTCAGTAAACAGCACACCAAACAGAAAGCAAACAGTTACAAACAGCCAGGCACTCTGCTTTATAAGAGATCGTGCCTGCCAGCCAGCACCCACGCACGCACGCACGCACGCACGCACGGCCTCGCGATCGTGATGAGCACCGGACACCGGACAGCTGTTTTTATTTCTCTGGCTGTTGCAATTGATGTCAATGATTATTAATATGAATGCACTCAGTAAACAGCACACTAAACACAAAGCAAATAGTTACAAACAGGCACTTGGCTTCATGAGAGATCGCACGCACGGACTTGCGATCGCGATGACCACCGGACAGCGTAGTGTAAAATGAATGGGTGACAGGGGCGGTGACGGCACCTTGCCGCATTCGAACCGGTGATGCTACTAGCACACTCATTCAAGTAGCAACGTCTTCTCAACAGAGCTACTGAAGCGCTTCTCAACGCAGTGCTCAGTGTTATGTACATTATTAGAGTCTCATGACGCTGGCTATGGCGTGTAGCCTAGGTCATATTTCGTAAAATTGATTTTTATTTCTCTGGCTGTTGCAATTGATATCAATGATTAGTATGAATGCCCTCAGTAAACAGCACACCAAACAGAAAGCAAACAGTTACAAACAGCGAGGCACTCTGCTTTATAAGAGATCGTGCGTGCCAGCCAGCACCCACGCACGCACGCGCACGCACGCACGGCCTCGCGATCGTGATAAGCACCGGACACCGGACAGCTGTTTTTATTTCTCTGGCTGTTGCAATTGATGTCAATGATTATTAATATGAATGCACTCAGTAAACAGCACACTAAACAGAAAGCAAAGAGTTACAAACAGGCACTTGGCTTCATGAGAGATCGCGACGCGCGACGCGGACTTGCGATCCGATGACCACCGGACAGCATAAGCGTAAAATGAATGGGTGACAGGGCGGTGGACGGCTCCTTGCGATTCGAACCGGGGACACTACTTTACACTCATTCAAGTAGCAACGTCTTCTCAACAGAGCTACTGAAGCACTTCTCAACGCAGTGCTCAGTGTTATATACATTATTAGAGTCTCGTTATGCTGGCTATGGCGTGTAGCCTAGGTCATATTTCGTAAAATTGATTTTTATTTCTCTGGCTGTTGCAATTGATATCAATGATTAGTATGAATGCCCTCAGTAAACAGCACACCAAACAGAAAGCAAACAGTTACAAACAGCCAGGCACTCTGCTTTATAAGAGATCGTGCGTGCCAGCCAGCACCCACGCACGCACGCACGCACGCACGCACGCACGGCATCGCGATCATGATGAGCACCGGACACCGGACAGCTGTTTTTATTTCTCTGGCTGTTGCAATTGATGTCAATGATTATTAATATGAATGCACTCAGTAAACAGCACACCAAACAGAAAGCAAACAGTTACAAACAGGCACTTGGCTTCATGAGAGATCGCACGCACGCACGGACTTGCGATCGCGATGACCACCGGACAGCGTAGTGTAAAATGAATGGGTGACAGGGGCGGTGACGGCACCTTGCCGCATTCGAACCGGCGATGCTACTGGCACACTCATTCAAGTAGCAACGTCTTCTCAACAGAGCTACTGAAGCGGTTCTCAACGCAGTGCTCAGTGTTATGTACATTATTAGAGTCTCGTTATGCTGGCTATGGCGTGTAGCCTAGGTCATATTTCGTAAAATTGATTTTTATTTCTCTGGCTGTTGCAATTGATATCAATGATTAGTATGAATGCCCTCAGTAAACAGCACACCAAACAGAAAGCAAACAGTTACAAACAGCCAGGTACTCTGCTTCATAAGAGATCGTTCGTGCCAGCCAGAACCCACGCACGCACGCACGCACGCACGCACGCACTGCCTCGCGATCGTGATGAGCACCGGACACCGGACAGCTGTTTTTATTTCTCTGGCTGTTCCAATTGATGTCAATGATTATTAATATGAATGCACTCAGTAAACAGCACACCAAACAGAAAGCAAATAGTTACAAACAGGCACTTGGCTTCATGAGAGATCGCACGCACGCACGGACTTGCGATCCGATGACCACCGGACAGCATAGCGTAAAAGTAATGGCTGACAGCGGCGGTCACGGCTCCTTGCCGGATTCGAACCGGAGACGCTACTTGCACACTCATTCAAGTAGCAACGTCTTCTCAACAGAGCTACTGAAGCGGTTCTCAACGCAGTGCTCAGTGTTATGTACATTATTAGAGTCTCGTTATGCTGGCTATGGCGTGTAGCCTAGGTCATATTTCGTAAAATTGATTTTTATTTCTCTGGCTGTTGCAATTGATATCAATGATTAGTATGAATGCCCTCAGTAAACAGCACACCAAACAGAAAGCAAACAGTTACAAACAGCCAGGCACTCTGCTTTATAAGAGATCGTGCGTGCCAGCCAGCACCCACGCACGCACGCACGCACGCACGGCCTCGCGATCGTGATGAGCACCGGACATCGGAGGCTGTTTTATTTCTCTGGCTGTTGCAATTATTATCAGATAACCAGTGGATGAGCACGGATGGCAATGAAGAACCAGATGTTGACAGCTGTTTTTATTTCTCTGGCTGTTGCAATTCACTGAAGGATTAATATGGTAAAGTGTAAGTAGCACCATTGGATTCCTTGACCCTTACAGTGTGGGTTTAGCAGTAAAAATCAACATTCCAGTTTATTTAGAAGTCGAGATATTACAATTTATTTTATGGCAGCCATTTGTTAAACTTCAATATGGCTGCCATATAGACATCTGATCAAATGCAAACATTGATTTTCTGACTCCTTATACAATAACCTTTCCAAAAATGTATAGTTTACATAATCCCAAAAAACTTCCCACAAAGGTTCAAATCTGATTATAAGGAACCTGACTAATACTGCCATTCAGACAATCTCTTTTACACACACACACACACACACACACGACAAACTAAGCTACTTGAACTTCAACTCTTGGCAGAGTGAGTGATAGTGAGAAAAAATGTCGCTTCATTTTGGAGGGACTTTTTGTTCAACATAAAAAATACAAATAAATCAATGAGTGATGTAAGTCTGCTATTTTGCAAAAACAAAAAAAATGCGATGTTCATTCTGATGTGGTCGTTCACACGGACACAAAATGCATGCGCATTCACTAAGGTACTTACGGTTGTGATGGCGATACGCGTATGTGTCAGGAAGTGGGGGAGCAACTGGGGCTTCAGTTGAGAAGAGAAAAAGCTCTCTGTGTCCTGACTCCTGGGCACTACAGGGAGGCACTGGCAGGGAGCTGAAGGGTGCTTCTTGCTATGGGTTTGCTTGCGCGGATACGCAAGGAATGGTTTATAATCGGGATTGTTGTGGCAATCGCCTGCGCTAGACTAGAGCCATCCGTCGGGGTGAAAGGAGGTAAGTGTCATGTGTAGTAGCCTATGGGTAAAATAAGAAGAAAGTGACAAAACGTTCCTCTGAAATATTACTCAACTTTCTTGTCAGGTAGTGATTGAGGTCTTTGTCTATCATTTTAGTTACTACAGCATCTATAAACATTATAAGAGAGACGAGACTGTCTCAACCAGCTATGGTATATGTTAGGCTAAACGACAACTCTCAGTAGCCTACTGTACATCAGAAACCTTCCATCCATGAACAGGTTAGGCTGCTGTATGAATGGCCCATGTGTGTTTACATGGGTCACGCGCATCTGTAGTGACACGTAGCACCCGGACCTGCGCGCGGACACTGCCTCCACATCACACCTGGTTTATGAGGATTACTCCTGGGCCTTGGGCATCTCTCTCTCTTCCTCTCTCTCTCTCTCTCTCTCTTCACTAGCTTATTTTGCCTCATTTAATTGGCTCCTGTCTCTGTTCAGCTTGTAGAGTGTGGTAGCCCACTTGTCTCTAAATCTGCCTTCTCCATCTCTCATTCAGGTCCTCTTCATCCAGAGATCACAGTGTCTTATATTGCTGTCTCAGCCATCTTTCTGAACAGTGGTCTGTCACTGAAAACAGAGGTATAGGAACTTGCTAGCCCTGTACTGACTGACTCCCACTAGTCACTCCAAACACTTTCAATCCTGCTGCCTTAACAACATACCGGTCATTCCGCTCCCTCAATTTACTTGTCAAACACCCATGATGAATCAATTATGTGTGTTTCTCTATTTATATCTCTCTCTCCCACTGTCTTTGCTGTAGGAGTTAGCGTCAGCTCTGCTACATGTGCGGTTGCACTTGTTTGTTCAGTGCTTCACCCTGATCTTTTTCCCATTATGCATCTGGGTACTGGTCCATGTCCTGGAGCTCACATCAATGAACCAATGGCTGCTGAGAGGGTGTGTGAACACACACACACACACACACACACACACACACACACACACACACTATCTCTCTCTCTCTCACACACACACACACACTATCTCTCTCTCTCTCAGTGGAGTGCATACATCCTCCTCCTTTGTTATGTTTTCCTCATAAGGAATCAGATTGTGAAAGCAGTGTGTTTTGTTTGTGTAATCAGGGAGGTGTGGAGAGTACTAGTCAAAATCAGCAAAGGTCAAAGCTGATTTTCCAGTTTCCTGAAGTTTACTCTCACGTATTAGGACAGATTTATTATAATGGACAGTATTTGTTGATGCCTGCATCTGTGGCTTACCTTTTGTTTAGTTATGTTGCTGATTGGATCATAAATGACCAAAACAAACAAAGAGACATGACTGTAGAATGCACTGCCTATTCAAACAATGGCTTCTTAGGAGTAAGGAAACCCATCATGAAAAACCATCATGAGTGGGGAGGTAGGTGAGTCTGGGACACCAATAACCGCTGTTGAGCCTTCTGGAAGTGTTGGGGGCCTAATTCAATGAAACACAGAAAAAGGAAGGTGCGTGCTTAAAACCCCCTTATGATCATGAAGGGTTCTCTGATTGTGATGTTTGTCCTGCTTTGGTTCTTGCGTTGGGCAATTACGCTTCTAGTTTTGAGTCCGTATCAACCAGCAACGCATCGTAAGCACTGGCTAGTGAAGCCTACGCTTTGCCCACTGCTAAGGCTGCTTTGTTAGTGATTTTGTGTTTGCTTCTTTGGTTCTTTGTAGTTGTGTAGGGCTTACGACAATTAACCAATTATTTGATTAGTAGTCGTCAACTATTACATTAGTCGGCAACTATTTTGGTGATGGGCTAATCGGTTTGCATCATTTGTTTTAAAGAAAATACTTAAAAATTCTCTGATTGTAGCTTCTTAAACTTGAATATTGTCATCTTCAGCGACTCCTATGACAGTAAACTAAATATCTTTGGCGTGTGGACAAACATTTTAAGGACATAATCTTGGGCTTTGGCCAATAATCAACAGATTAATCAGTCAATTAGTTGCAGCCCTATTAGTATCCTATGACATGTCATATAATGTTCTTTAGGCTTGGTTGTTGATTGGCTACTGTGGGAAATCCCAAATCTTGAGCACAAGTGTTCTAACATCTCTTCTGTGCATATATGAAATAGATTGCAGTAGAAAAGGTCTAGACGGCAGGTCTTGCAGCAGACTGTTATCGTTCCTGTTCAGTTATAGTGTGGGTGTTGTGGTGGTAATAGAGGTGTATGGTGACCTTAAAAGATAGGGGGAATATAAGGGAAACACTAGATAGGAGAGTCAGGGCTACTGGTTATTGGTTATCAGCTAGTAGGGTGATTATTGGTGCCATTATAATCCCTCCGACACACAAACACACCTACGCACATTAGTGTGTAAACAACTTTCCGTGCGGCAACAAGCACACATACATGTTGTTTTGTTGGCCTACTCGTGTGTGTGTGTGTGTGTGTGTGTGTGTGTGTGTGTGTGTGTGTGTGTGTATGTGTGTGTGTGGGCATGTGTGCTTGGAATGGGAATTTAATGAGCATGGCTTTGTGTGATTGTGTTCCCAAGGCTGCAGACAGTCGGGTGTATGCCCCCACCAGTATCCTCTGCTGTCATCCTAACCAAAGCTGTTGGAGGAAATGAGGTAAGAATGGTTCAGTGTTTGTGTGTGTGTAATAGTAGTATATTTTGTGTGTGTGTGTAATAGTAGTATATTTTGTGTGTGTGTGTGTGTGTAATGGTAGTATATTTTGTGTGTGTGTGTGTGTGTGTGTGTGTTGATGTGACTGTAATAGTACATAAGGTATGGGTTCTGTGCACTATAGCTTACTTGAAGTCGGCAAACCAGTTTCCTGTTCGTTGTCATGGTTGTCAATGTACGTGAGTCTTAATGTCTGGGCGGCTCTAAGGAGCACTGCTGGGTGCCACTCTGCTCAGCTTCAAGTCGTTCTAGAAGCGATTTTAGCTTCCACCTTTTTCCTAAAAACGCCAGTCTACGTGCAGTGGCTGCACAAAATAAGGAGGGAAGGATTTTCAGTGAGCACACGTTTTGGTACAACTGAAGCAATCCTCTTCAGGTGCTTGTTAACAGTGATGTCAACGAACAGGATGGTTTGCCGACGTCAAGTAAGGTAGTGCACAGTGCCCATAGCATTTGTTTTTGCTGACCCAAACATTTATTTTCCACTCACAGGCTGCTGCCATCTTCAACTCTGCCTTTGGTAGTTTCTTGGTGAGTTTATAGCACTATGGGCCCTCATTTGAATGCAATTTTGAGTGTGAAGTCTGAAGTCTAACTAAAGCTTGCACTAAAGCTAAAGCAAAACTAAAGGTGCTCTAAGCAATGTCACATGGTTTCTAAGATAATACATTACAAAACATCACATACAGCAAACATTTCCTCACAATCCGCTAGCTGCCAGTGCCCTGAATACACTGTAAAAGAACGCAGTGTCTGTAGACAGTCTCCCAAAATGGCAACAAAAACAGCCTGGTGCAGCCTGGACCATGAACCATAACAAACTTTTCCAGCCATTCACTGACGAGATGCGCGTTCAGGAGAGTTTCAATTGCACGGGATGGAGGGGGAGGGATGGTCTAGCTAGCTCTCTTGTCAGAAGTGACGTTACCCAACATCGCTTAGTGCACCTTTAATAACTATGCAAAATGTATCTGCAAATGTAATACCATGAGGAAGATCCTAAGCACAAACATCAGTAGGTCAGCTAAAAGCTGTCTCATGCCACATGACGCCCTTAGTTGATGCATGAGTGCTTTGCTCATAGACTGACTTTGCACTTTGCCTAGCATTCAAATTAGGCCCCAATGACTGGGTATCTGTATTTGGCAGCATGGGCAGTGATCCTGCATGTGCCACAATGCATTAGCTGTGAATTTGAATGATGAGTGTCTTTATCTGTCAGAGTATCAGTAATGTGTCAGCAGGGATCTGTATTTAACAGAACAAATTGTGAAGGTTCAGTGATGTATATACTGTATATCTAGCAGGACGCAACTCAAAATTGCTGTGGTTTTGTATATGCTAGGACATGGCCACATTGTAAATGAAAGAGTGTACTGTAGATTTAGGGGATCAGTATTTGGCGGGATGTGATGGGAATGTAACTGAATTTTGATCTGTATTTGGCAGGGCATCGTAGTGACACCTGCACTGCTGCTCCTGTTTGTAAGTGGATTCCTCTCTAATATCACGTGGCTTGGTCTGTGTGTTTGTGTCTCTGTGTGTATGTACATGCTTTTGTGTATATACCGTATATTTCCTAAGTGTACCTGTGTATAACACATCTGTGAAAGATTACAGGATATCCAAACATAGCCATTTTGCACATCTAGAAACTTTTATCTGAAGGTGCCTGGAGCATGTGTGAAAGCACTGTGTTGTGAATGCAAACCTGTGCGTTTCTTCCTCTTCTTTTTCCTGCAGCTGGGCTCGTCCTCTGCGGTGCCATTTTCCTCCATCTTCTCCCAGCTCTTCATGACTGTCGTCGTTCCTCTGCTCATTGGGCAGGTGTGTGTGTGTGTGTGTGTGTGTGTGTGTGTGTGTGTGTGTGTGTGTGTGTGTGTGTGTGTGTGTGTGTGTGTGTGTGTGTGTGAGGGTGACCTATGACTGATCTGGACCGGACTGGACTCAGTAGTAGTGTTGCCATTAGACAGGCTTTCAGGAATAGCTTGCTTGAAAGGGAACCTCATAGAAGAGAAAAACAACTTTAAGCCAAGTCTAAACAAGCACTAGCTTGCCAAGCACTACTGATTTGTATGAGGATGTGTGTAATTGACTTGAGTGTGATCTATGTGTGAGTACTGTGATCTTAACAGAAGGTGGTCTAACTATAGCTTGTGCTACATTTCTGCTCAAGGTTATTAACGCTGTGCTGGATGTTTTGAGAGAGAACAATAGCTAGATTGATAGTGTGTATGTGTGTCGGCATGTTTGCATGTAATTGTGTGTGTGTGTGTGTGTGTGTGTGTGTGTGTATTTGTGTGTGTGTATTTGGGTGTAATTCCATTTAATTCCTATTCATTTAGAAGATGCTATTATACAAAGCGACAAGTGTGTGTGTGTATGTGTGTTTATATTTCTGCATGTGTATTTGGGTTAATGTGTGTGTGTGTGTGTGTGTGTGTGTGTGTGTGTAGTAGGTGCTGCGCTGGCTGAAGGAGTGGCTGGAGCGGGCCAGGCCTCCGTTTGGCGCTGTGAGCAGCGCTGTGCTCCTGCTCATCATCTACAGCACCTTCTGTGAGAGCTTCAGCCGGCCCAACACACAGATTGACCACATCAGCCTGCTGCTGCTCTGCTTCATCGGTACACTCACACCTCTGTATGTGTGTGTGTGTGTCTGTGAAAGGTGTGTGTGGTGTGTGTGTGTGTGTGTGTGATGAAGTGCTGTGCAATGTCTGTGTGTTTATGAGTTGCTTGAGTTGCTGGAGTACATGCAACTATTTGTGTTTGTTTGCAGACTGTACTGTGTGTGTGTTTGTGTGTGTGTGTGTGTTTGTGTGAGAGAGAGAATGAGAGACACCACGGTTTTACACACTGGTGTTGAAATAGCACCGTTTTACAAGTTCCCAGGCAGAGAATGTATCAGCTCAAGCTCTTCAGATCAAACCCCACTATTCAAACTCAATTTGGATTACCTCACAGAATCCCCTCAGCCTCTGAACATCCTGACAGTTAGCCTGACCCCTACAGTGTCCGAGAGAGCCGAGGTCACATAGGGTCACAGAGGCATCCAGAGAGCCAAGCAACAAAGAATATTTCCATTCACATACACTTGTCTGTGAACAGACATTATGGACCAGCAAAATGCAATGAGCAAAACTGAAAAGCTGATGTCATACCTTCGCAAAATCATTTCACTAATTTAATGCCATTAGCAAGATCCTAAGCACAAACATGGCTGGCCCAATGCAAACGCTCGCACACGCCACACAGGAACTTAAGTTGATGAGCGTCACACTTTGCTCATGAGTCATGGCACGTCAGGGCCCCATGGAAGGATTTGGATGTCATGTTTTGGTTCATCTAACTCAGCGGTTCCCCCCCGCGCGTTGACAATATTTGTCCGTTTCCCGGTTTTAGGTGCGTGCATTTGGTCAGTTAAAAAGTTATGAAAAAAGTAGCCTGCATAGTAGCCTAACTACATCCACATACAATATCTTATAATAGGCCTACAACAACGCCTGACAAGGATGTATTCATTTGGACAACATTAGGCTATACAGCCTAGAAAGGCTAAACTTAGGCTACCTTTAGTTTGTTAAATGTAAAGCCTAGCTTAATGTTACCTTTCTTGCCCATCTAAAATAACTCCTAGCTTTGCTCCTTCCCTCCTTTCTGTTTTTGTTGTTTTCAAAAACCTGTTATATACGCGAAACTTTCCCCCCACGGACCACAGACCATCCAACACATTCAAAAGTAACGCATTCTATTAGCTATTCCAGGCGTCATGTTTAATAAGCTGACCTTTTTTTGATGAACACATACAGAGTTTATAAATGATATCCTTTAATTTCATGTTTCCATATCATTATGACCTGATTCGAAATTATGTATTTATTCATGAATTAATTACAAAAGATTAAAAATGTTCCTTTTACACCTGTCCGCCATTGCCCTTTTCATCTCGTGTGTCCCCTAGAAGCAGCTCGTGTACCACCGGGGGTATGCGTACCACAGTTTGGGAATTATCTCTGTCTGACTGTCTGTGTGTTTTGTCTGTCGTCCCTCCTCTAGTGTTCTCGGTGCAGCTGAGTTTCATGCTCCTGACGTTTGTCATCACCTCCAGGTGAGCCCCCCGCCGCTGCAATCTCAACTTTGTCCAGTGGTCATTTCAAACTGATCCCTCGCAGGTCCCATCATCTGGTTTATCAGGGTTGGCTAATCTGTTGTTTGTCTCCGTGTCTGATTTTTTTGTTGCGGATGCTTTTCTCTCTGCAGGCCAGCCTCGGGATTCACTCCTGCTGACACTGTGGCCGTTATCTTCTGTGCTACTCACAAATCCCTCACACTGGGTAAGGCCTCTCTCTCTATCTCACTCTCTGTTTTGTGTGAAAGTATTTGTACTGGAGTGTGTGTTCGTGTGTGTGTACTCCATGGAGTTTATGTGGTTTCTTGGTGTTTTATGCCCCCAACGTTGTCTTCTAGGGTTTAGGATTAGGTGCCTTTAAGTCAGTGGTGGCAGCGCTGCCTGGAAGACGACGTTGGGGGCATAAAACACCATCGAGCGTCTATGTGTGCGTGATGACCCAGTGTACCATAATGTCTTATAGTGTGCCTATGTACTATATTATAGTAGCACATAGTAGCAAGGTTTGCTAATATTTGCTTTTAGTGTGTGTGTGTGTGTGTGTGTGTGTGTGTGTGTGTGTGTGTGTGTGTGTGTGTGTGTGTGTGTGTGTGTGTGTGTGTGTGTGTGTGTGTGTGTGTGTGTGTGTGTGTGTGTGTGTGTGAGAGTGAGAGTATGTAACATGTGTGTTGGTATTGCCAGGTATCCCCATGCTGAAGATAGTGTTTGCGGGAGATGAGAACCTGTCTCTGGTGTCGGTGCCACTGCTGGTCTACCACCCAGCTCAGATCCTGCTAGGCAGCGTGCTGGTGCCCACCATTAGAGCCTGGATGAACAGCCGGCAGAAGGTGAGATGCACAGACAGACAAACTCAGTAGCACGTTACACATAAACACACAGGCAAACCCAGTCGCACTTTATATACATAAACACACAGGCAAACTCAGTAGCGCTTTATATACATAAACACACAGGCAAACTCAGTAGCACTTTATATACATACAAGGATACAAGGAAGTTTATTGTCACATGCATATAGTTACTGGAAGTAAGAAATGCAGTGAAATTATGTCTGGTGTCAGCCTATTTGTGCATTAATGGGGGGTAAATAGTGCAGTAGAAGAGGGGTTTAGTAGATTAAGTGGCAAGGGCTGCATAAAAAAGGGGGGGGAGGATTGGGATTGGGTGGGGGGCACCAACAAGGAGCACCCAAGAGCAACAGGGGCAAGGAAAAACTCCCTTACCAAGGAAGAAACCTTGGGCAGATCCACGGCTCAAGGGGCTAACCCAACTGCCAGGGGTCTTGTGTGTGTGTGTTGGGGGATGACAGGGAGATGGGATAGTGTGCTGTGTATGTGGGGGAGAGGGCAGTGTGCAATATGTGTGTTGGGGAAGCTTCCTCATGAGACAATGTGCTGTGTATTGGGGGGGGGGGGGGGGTTAGTGTGCTGTAAGTATGTTGGGGATGTGTGTTGGAGAAGCTTCCTGATGAAATAATGTGCTGTGTATGTAGGAGGGGGGGGCGGGACTTACTATTGCAAGCAGAGTACTGTATGTATGATGTATGTGAGTGATGACAGTGAAGATGTGTGTGTGTAGTGTGTGTGTGGGCAGTGTGCTGTAAGTATAAACATAAACACACATATACATAAACACACAGGCAAACTCAGTAGCACTTTATATACATAAACACACCCTATAAAGTGAGCATGTGGCATTGTCATTTCTCATTTCCATTGTACAGCCCTGACTATGTTTATAACATATTAAAATGTTTATCTTTATAGTCCTTAGCTGATGCTTTTGTCCAAACTTACTTACATTGACATCAATAAACATTACATTAACATTAAAACAGTTTTAACTAAAGAAAATGAAATGAAAGCCACAATTATAAAAAGCTTACAAATGTAAAACCTTTATATTAAATGAAGATTTTTTAACAGTACCAGAGATGTCATTCACAGCATGGTGGTCATCAGCCATCTTTAACAACTTTAAAAACTACACACATGGTGATACCAATAAATATGCTATTAAATGTTCGACAGAGATGTTGGCTATGTTATTTTCAAAATCAAATAAGTACCCTGCTTTAAAAAAAAAAACCCAAATACAGTAAGTACCCTGCTTAAAAAAAACAAGGGTGCGCCTTGACACTGAAAGACGTTAAAGTCATAAGTGTGGTTTTCTCCCTCACATCCATCTGTCCTCCTCTCTCTCCCTCTCTATCTCTCTCTCCCTCTCTATCTCTCTCTCCCAGTCTCCTCTCTTAATTCAGTAGGGTTGAGATGCTTGCTGTGAGTGGGTAAAAAACGGACTATGATGGTAGTTTTCATCTGAACAGCGCATATCAGTCCATTTCTAAATCACAAAGCAGAGCATAAATCTAATTCACAATTAATTTGTCTAGAACATGCCTCTCTAAAGGGCCATTCACACCAGGAACGGTAACTTTACAGATAACTGTAAACATAATGATATGAGCTTCCTCATTGACCAACGATGAGTAAAGTCTCTCCTTGTTTTGATGAATGTAATATCTAAAATTGTATGAATTCTGTTTTTTATTGTTCTCAAAATCACTCTGAAAGTCATCCCCAGTGATATTGTTAGTTATGTCATGTCATGTTGTTATCGTTATAGTTTATGTGTGAATGAACGTTGTCATTCCTATTAGCAAGAGCGATATTTCTTTGCTGTTATTATTATAGTTATCATCCTGGTGTGAACAGCCCCCAAGCCTAATCGAACAAGAGAAATTTGAATCAGAGGGGAATGCTGTGTGAAGAAAGTTAATACATTAAATTCCTTCTGTCAATAAATTACTTGAGAAACTCCACTCAGTAATTGTTTTCAATTATGGGCCAAAATCAACATTGAACAGATGCACAATCACAATACCACTACACATTGTTAATCAGTCAATCAATCAAGTGGATCCACATTTTAGTGAGTTGTATAATTTAATTTTAATCTACAGGTAATTCACTGTTGCATGTGTGTGTGTGTGTGTGTGTGTGTACACGTGTGTGTGTGTGTGTGTGTGTGTGTGTGTACGTACTGTACGTGTGTGTGTGTGTGTGTGTGTGTGTGTGTGTACGTATGTGTGTATGTGTGTGTACGTACGTGTGTGTACGTGTGTGTATAATTCTCATTTCTCTCTTAGGCTTTGAAGCTTACGAGCCTGCAGCCCATCTGATGTTCTTTGTGACCTCCCAAAGTGGAAGTGCCTTAATGTCATGGCGACACGCTGAATAAGACAACTCTGATGATTCCGTGACTTTTTGTACTTGCAAGAATGTAGTTTATTTTTTTACTTGAGATGAGCCATTCCTTACACTACTGTTACACCAACATACACATCAGACTCTGTCTCGCACTTAGACAAATGCTCTCTCTATCTCTCTCTCTGTGTCCACATAACCATCTAGACTCCGTGTGGCATGGTGTTACTGAAACCTCTATCTATCTTATTCGTACAACACACGCTCTTACACACATACACACTCACATACAATTACAAGGATGTGAAGAATGACATTTTTACTGCCCTGTTTTTGGAGTAAAATTTGTTATGAACTCAGAGATATTGTTTGCAGAATGTGTGTTTTATTTGTGAGTTTGTCTCTAAAAGGGAGGGGATTTGAGAGATTTTCAAACGATTGGATGTGTGTGCTGTTGCCACTGTTGGTTGGAATAATAGCTTATTGGAAGAAACACCAGGTCACACTCTATTAAAGGAAGACAAATAAAGTCACGGTATTTCTATAGTGCAGTGGTTCTCAGTGTGGGGCAGGCCCGCTCCACTAGTGGGGAATAGAGACAAAATGGCAGATGGAGTGTGATGAACAAGTGGAAATTAGTGTTTCTGTGCCTATCTTTTATAATGCCTTTTTTTTTTTTTGACAAGGAAGATCATAGATTCAAACAAAATAAGCACACATAAACAGGAATCATAAACAGACCAACATATGAATTAAAGTAACATCTCATCCAACGAGATGGGAAATGTAAAGTGGAACCAAAATGCGAAAAATATTTTAACGTGACCATTTTGTCAGGTTGATTGGGTCAAGCGGGGCTTGAAAACTCCCCACCTCCAAAGTGGGGAATGATAGAAAAAAATTGACAACCAGCTATGTGCAAATAGGCAGTATACTCTTTTGATCCCGTGGGAAATTTGGGCAACGAGGCAAATTAGAATAACAATACAAGAATACAAAATTAAACAAAACATTAAGAATGAAAGGTAATAGAATTTACATAAAATGTGGATATGTTTATCACTAAGGATATAGGCAGCAGCTGAAGCATCCATGTGTACGTGCTGCCCCCTAGTGCAGGGGCACAGAATTACGTCGATGACGCAAATAACATGCGCCAAAACCGGGAAACTGAAATTTGAACTGCAATAGCTAGCTGGCTAAAATAATTTCCATCAAAAATCTTTCACGGAATGTTATCTACTTGGAGTTCAGACTGGAAATCATAAACGTTTAGGTAAGGGAGCTGAAGCCTTTTAAAAAATCGTGTTTTAATTTTATCTACGCGACCTGTGAAAACCATTGCAATGTAACTCAGTCAAATCTATGCTATTAGGTTGCCATTCATGTTACCCTGTCGATGTTTTGTGCTAGATGACAGAGCCAACAGTGTCATATATCTATGTTCTGGATTTGCTAAAAATATAATGTTATAATATTATATTCAAGATTCCTGGAGTCATTATTTCCCAACCGTTGAAACATTTCTCATTTTTCTAGCCAACGTTAGCCAGCAATGCTCAGGCGTATTCTACTACGTATGTTTTCTTAGTTAAATCTGTTAACGTTACATGTTATGAAATTGTGTTTTTATATTGAAAACCCTCTCATATCTGTTCAGTTATGGCAACCGCTGCTAAGACTCCAGCTGGCGCAGATCCGAAACAGCTGGAGCGCACCGGGTCAGTGCGAGAGATTGGCTCGCAAGCTGTTTGGTCCCTTTCGTCGTGTAAACCCGGTGAGTGTTAGTGGTGCCTAGACTTTTTGGGTATTATAAAATAGTCTTTACTGTCTTAATGGGATAGTCCATGGTGTCAGTTAGCCGTTTCCACTGCATACATAATTTTGTTTTGGTGGTTAGTAGATCAAAAGGTCACTCTGCTGTGTCTGTAGGATTCGGTGTGGATCAGCTCCGAGATGATAATCTCGAGACGTACTGGCAGTCAGATGGATCTCAGCCTCACCTGGTCAACATTCAGTTCAGGTAAGGGACTGTTCGTTATTTATAAACGGGGCCACCGGAGGAAAATAGGGGAGGGTCATGTCTTTTTATTCTTTGTTGAGGGGAGGGTCACCTAACTTTTTTTGTCTGGGGGTCACCCATCTTTTGTATTAATGAAAACAGCAAAAAATCAAAGTTGCTTGTTTGATTGTTAATTTCTGTCGCCATATAACGTTCTCTTTTGTTCCATAGCTCTGTCAACATTGAACAATGAAAATAAGGGAGATTTCCCGGGTTTCTCACGCAAAATAGGAAAATGTCAACATTCGTCCCCATTAACGTTGGAAGGGTTGGAGCAACAAAGTAGCCTACTTTATTCACGCCTAACAGCCTATAATGCTCAGCTTCGGCAGCTTTACAATGACTGAGGAAGCCTAGAGACGAGTCCATAGCAACAAGTTCTTGTGTTGAATGTGTTACTACCCAGTGTGCTTTGTTGAATGGTCTCAATGTTTTATTTCATGTGAATACTTACTAGAGGAGTAACTTTTCAAGTAGGCTATGCAGTTGCAGGAAGTGTGCATTTAGTTTACATGCTTATTGTGTTTCCACAACAATGTTAGTGAGTAGATCTACTGAAATTGCCACTATCTTGATGAAGTGTGATGTGTAAGATCAGAAAGCAGAGGTTGACTTTAGGACGGTAGCCTAAGTCGATGTGTTTTCATAGCGCGTTAGAGCGTGGGCGGAAGGTATCGACAATTGGCCAGGGGAGGGTCATATCTTTTTTGAAATTGCTGTTGGAGGGTCGTTGAAAATTATCTTGCAGGCAGGGGAGGGTCATGCAACTTTTGATTGAAGCACTCAAAATCCCTCCAGTGGCCCCGTTTATAAATAACGAACAGTCCCTAACTGTATGTAAACCCTGGATTATGCACCTGTGTGTGTTCTTGATATGTGCATGCATTTATAAAACGTGTCTGTAATGGATGTGTTTTTGTTTATGCAGGAGGAAGACCACAGTGAAAATGTTGTGCATTTATGCTGATTATAAATCTGATGAGAGTTACACCCCCAGCAAGATCTCTGTCCGTGTGGGCAACAACTTCCACAACCTTCAAGAGATCAGGGTAAGTGTGCAGAGTGCAGTGCATGCAAACATTAAACATTATGATGAAGGCTTAATGTATGTATGAAATGTGTATCTGTATGAGATGAGATTTGTGATGTTAATCTCATCTCATGTATACACAGATGCACCTGAGTCTTTTTCATGTGCGTGTGTGGGGAGCGGACAGAGGAATTCATGTGTGTGTGTGTGTGTGTGTGTGTGTGTGTGTGTGTGTGTGTGTGTGTGTGTGTGTGCGCGCGTGTGTGAGAGAGCAGCAGTTGGAGATGGTAGAGCCCAGCGGGTGGATCCACATCCCCCTGTGTGACGTGTTGAAGGGGCCCATCCGGACCTTCATGATCCAGATTGCGGTTCTGGCCAACCACCAGAACGGGCGTGACACTCACATGCGCCAGATTAAGGTCTACACACCCGTGGACGACAGCTCCGTTGGCAAGTTCCCGCGATGCACCACAGTGGACTTCATGATGTACCGGACTATCAGATAGCCTGAGCAACGGCTTCCCCCCGCTCTACACATGTGTGATTAACCATAGCAACAGCAACAGGAGAAGGACTGTGCCAATTTGTGTGTGTGTCTGTGTCTGTGTCTTGCATAGTACAGGATTGTATATGCAGGACTGTGTGTATGCGTGTGTTACTGAAGTGTGTGTGTGTGTGTCAGTCAGACTTCTTCTGTGTGTGTGTGTTTGGGTTTAAGAGAGAGGAAGAGTATGAATAAACTAATGTCATTGCATTTGTACATATGTTTGATCCGATGTGTAATAAAATACATATTTACCTGTAAATTACTTTGTGTTACAACTTTGCAGGAGTTAATATTGGTTAAAATGGCAAATCAAATATGTGATTGTAACAACTGCTTTGAGTGATCTGATTATCGGCACGTAGTGTATAAAGTGACCCACTTTAAGTGGGGTAGTCATAAGCGTGTTGGCTGTGGACATAAAGTTCACCCGGTCTGGACAAAATGAGTTGGTGTTCCTGAAACAGTTCATCTCAGCTTAGAGTATGCGTACTTGCTCCTTTCAGAAAAGGATGGAGGCAAGGCATCTAATCTAATACATAGTTACTATTGAGTTACTACATTTGGCTCTTTTGAACTATAGATGAACACGGAACAAAACTAGCACCAGCCACCAGTTGGTGGAATATGAAAGTGGCTGCTAGATATTAGATTATTGTCTGATGTGGTGTGTGTGTTCTGGAACACTGCTTTTCATTAAGGCCTGTGCACCATTGCCTAGTCAACTACAAGAACGAGTCAACGCAGTTTGAATGTGTTTGCGCTGTTAACTGTGAGGGGGAAGAGAACATCCTGTGTGAGCACGCTGTGGTTTGAATGCTGCAGCAACAGTAACACACGCATTGTCAGTCCTCTGTTAATGACTCTTCATACAACAACAGCAACATGGGCCTCTTTGTTCTAAGCGCCAAAACTCCAGATCTGTTGTTTCATGGTAAGAGTTTTTTTTTTTAATTCTTTTAACATCATTTTGGATTGGTAAACATTTTAGTCGTTGTATAGAACTACTTACTTAGTCAATATTGTATGCACAAATTAGTCTTAGTCATGATTTTTGATGCTAACATGTGCTTAATGATTGAATGGGGTGTCATGACCTAAAAAGCTCGGAGAAGCATACAAGAGACATACCTTAACCAAGGTGTAACATGTTTAAGTTTAGCACACTTTAATACATTACAGTGATACGGTTAGAGGTAACTCAGCTGTATGTAAAATATGGCATCCGTTGTGGTAGGGGAGATCCCTGTTTGCTTTCTCAACTGAAAAATAGAAATAGAATAGAATCGAAATAGCAGGGCGAGTGCACACTATTTTTCCACTGCTTTGTTCAGATTTTCTGGTGGTGGTGGTCAACTACTGCTCATCTTTAGTTCAGAATGTCTGTAGTGAGCAGCTGACCCTTTGCATGATTCTAAAGGTCAGGAACCCCCACCCCACCCCATTTCCGAGACTGAGCTCCGTGTAGAGTACAGAGAGGGTGCAATGGAAGAGAATTCTAAATCTGATCTGCCATCCGGATCCAATAGAGGAAGTTACCAACATGCCGTCTTCTTACTGTGTTCTATCCAACCCCTGTTAGCTTAGTGGGGCTTTGGTTTTATTTTAAAGTATTAAACAGACCCGTAACTGGGTGGACCAACACAGAAGTGGATCGCTTTTGTCACTTTTTTCTGATTATGCTTTTTCTGGAGAGGAAACCAGCCCCCATTTCTCTTACTATTGTTAGTGTGTCAGTGAATTCAGACAGGGTAAAGTCAGTGGCGGAAATAGACTTTTATATGTGGGGTGGCCAGAGGATGGACCAGGCTATTTCAGGGTGTCCATAGAATATGACAGAAAATACCCTACCCTAATCTGACATGTATGGGAGCATGAATTAATCTAATGGTTGCAGAGGTAGTTCTGATTAGGTACATAACTTGGAGAGATCACGGATCACCTAGCTAAAAAAAAGTAGACCTACTCCAACAGTATATTACACAATAGGCCTACTCACTAAACCACTTTGCTTATTGTCTTTGCACCTTGCTTATTGTGTCAGAGGATTCATATGATTTAAACTGACGTTTACATAGGCAGTGTTGCAGAACTGTTATATTATATTTTACCATGTCTGCTTGCGGACCATTTAGGATAGCTTGGGCACCACCAGTGGTCCCCAGACCACACTTTGAGAAACACTGATCTAGTGGATACATGTTTCTAGCCATCCTCTTGTCTCAGCCCAAGTTTGAGTTTAAGTTCAACTTAAAATATCAAAATACTCTCAATCTATTCTTACTGCTCCTCCTCCAATGGGAGGTTTAGGAGAAACAAAGCAGTCAGATCTCATTTTGAATACTGCTTCCATATGTGTGATCTGATTTCTCCCTTTCTAGACATTATAGCATTATCCACAATTTAATTACTCACAATTTTAATTTCCCATTCCCATTTGCATTTTGTATCTGAAAATCAGTTTAGTTTAATGTAGCCTAAATGATTTTAGATTGTGGTTATATTTGCCTAATTTAGCCTAGCTATAATTTTGCTAGACTTTTACAATAGCAAACATGCTACCTGGACATTGTGATAACCTTGTAAGCATTGTTTACAGTTTATTGGGAACCGATCTCTCGTATTTGATTAGCATGTTACCAGACCATAAATCATATGAAATGGATCAATATAACATGAGCAGTCAAAGACACTGTGTAGCGCAAAAATAAAACATTAATAAACTGCACTCAAACAGACTAAAGCATGTGGTGGTGAAAAGAATACAAAAGAGAAAAGAAAACCTTTAGATCTCCACCTTAAAACCTAGCCTAGCCTACATCAGAATGATGTTTTCAATGGAGGTCCTCTTCAGCACCTACCAGTGTCTTGTGAGGTGAAAATATTCCCTCTTTGTCTTCTCACGTCTTTCTTTTTTTTTTTTTTCATGTGTAGTTCTGTTACTCCTGGCAACAGCCAAGTCTTTGCATGCAGGAGTGAACACAACAACGGGTCCTACCGCCACCACCCCTATGGAGGGCAACAGCATCACAATAAAGACGACCACCGCAACGATAAAACCATTCAGTGGCAGAGCAAGCACACCCAATGACACCGCTCCACCACAAGTCACGCAAGCAAACAGCACACACAATGAAAGCCATTTTTCAGACATACCGAGCACAACTAAACACACAGACAACAGTTCTGACTTAACGAACATCACCAGTCCTTCATCGAAGACCACCACTGACACGACAGTTTCAACAGTGGTGTCCTCCGGGACAACTGGTAAGGATGATTATTTCACGTCTCATTAATTTAGTGTGTAACTGTGTGTTTGTGTGTGTGTGTGTGTGTGTGTTTCACACAGCCTTTTGTAGTCACTTCCTGTGCCTCACCACAGCACTTGCATGGTATGCACAGCACTTGCACACAAACCCAACCTAAAGTTGATTTCACATTTGACTTTGCCAACATTTGCATGAGAGAGCAATGCAGAGAGCAATGCAATGAGTTTTGTCTGCATGTTTCTGTCCATAATCTCCAAGAATCCAAACTACATGCTGCAGAACAGAAACGCATACTTAGTCCAAGTTCTCTCTTTCTCTCTCTCTCTCCCTCTCTCATAATTCAAAATGATCACAGCATTTTGAACTGCTGACCATTCCACTCAAATCCTTTGTGTTTCTTAGACTCAGTACGATGTGAAGCAATACTTTGTAGATCTGTTGAATGTGGACTCTCAGCCTTTTCACAGTTTGATCCCTGTTGTGATTATACTGTGTAACCGCCCCCTATGGACAGAATGATGGGTTGTATGATCTACTTCACTCAGTGAAACCTGTTTTTGCCTTGTACAGAAACAACTGTAGCAGCAGCAGCAGCAGAACCTGGAGGAGGAGGGGCTGTGATCCTGATCTTTCTACTGCTTGCCATTATAGTTCTCGGAGTTCTTCTGTACTACCTGCGCAAGAAATCAAGGGTGAGAAAGTCCTTCACTGGTTCTGCTGCAGGCCCACGGTAGCAATATTACAGTGTGCTTGGTACTCTGCCATACTTTTATGAAGATATACAGGTGATGATGATATACAGTTGTAGGTAAGCTTGGTTACCCCTGACCTTAACACGTGAAAAGGAGTAAATTCAAGCCTTGCAGAAAATAGCTCTTTAGAATATACAACTGCATACCCATACTCCACAAGGGGGCGATAGTTGATATGTGTTCTGGTTGTGTCGACAGAGTTACTCGTTTGACCTCTCCACCCCTTTCAATGACCAAGCAAGTGACAACACACCCCTGAAACCGACGGAGATGGAGACGTTTCAGCCCAAAGACACGGGTAGAGAATGGTGTTGTTCATACAGACACTCACTTTTAAACATTTATTTAAAGTACACTGTCAGACACCATCATGCACACACATAGAATCAACATTTTTAGATCTTGAAGGAGGTGTGATTTCACTTCTCTTATTTGTTTTTCAGAAACTCCAGCAACTCTCCCGTCTGTGGTTATTGAGAGTGCTGAAAACAAGCCGGACAGCCCAATAGCCAATGGGAGTGTGGAGGGACCAGGGGATCCTGTCATCACTCTTGACAATGGAAGCATCAAATCAGGTCAGACCTTAAATCCACTGTCTTGCTAATTTTATTGGTCATATTACCTGCATAAAGTTACTTTATATAATTAGTGTATATATTTATTATATAAATAAATATCTTAGTGTATATATTTATTATATACATTTGTGTGTGTGTGTGAATGTGTAGATCCCTCAGAGTGTGGATCACAGACAGAATGCCTACCGAGGGATTCCACAGATGTTGACGTGGAGCAGCAACCAGGCAATGAGAACAACAACAACTTCACAGTTGGCACCAAGGCAACAGCAGGTCAGTGAAGGTGTGTGTGTGTGTGTGTGTGTGTGTGTGTGTGTGTGTGTGTGTGTGTGTGTGTGTGTGTGTGTGTGTGTGTGTGTGTGTGTGTGTGTGTGTAGGTGTGTGTATATAGAGTTGGAAATCCACCAGCCACTCAATAGGAAATCATTACTGTATTCTGTGTCTGAAATCCACCAGCTACTTTGAGCATGTGGCTGATCCTAATTTCCATGTCTGGTGTGATTCAAAGTTCAGAGTCTTTTTTTTTTTTTAAATGTAATAGGAGTTATGTGTGTGTTTGCAGGACTCAAGAGTGGAGAGGTCAACTTTACAGAGATCAGCCTTAATTAGGCCGCAGGAAGACACCTTTAAACAATAACCCTCGACCTTTAACCTCACCCTGAGCCTCACTCTTAAAGGACAACTCTGGTTACTCAAAATACTCAGATTAACAGCGTTTTGGTCCCCAAGGAAAGTTAACACTTGTTATCATTCAAAAATAGACCCTTAGTTAGACCGGTGTGTCCTTGAATACTGACTTCTTCTTCATTGTTTGACATTGCTTTTTACCCAGTTTAGTTCTTTGTTACCCATAGTTCCTTGTACTCGTTGATGTGCCCCCAAGACCATTATTTTTGGCACCTTCGTCTTAGTTTATTGGGTTCTAATGTGACGGTTATTTATGTGGTCACTTGCAACAAACCCTAGCCTGGGTGAACCCAGACTGATTCTCGAAAGAGAACTGGTGTGGAAATCCTTGGTTCACTTCTGATTTCCAAGGGGCGTAACCCAGCCTGATGTAGCCAACTCAATTCTTGTCAGAATCTAAGTCTGGAACTGGAGCACTGGGACGTGATAATGGGGCGTGTTTCAACCGATACAAGAGGAAAAATGCCTCTGCATTAGATAGACCTAACCAACTGGTGCAACAAAATAGCCTACCATGAATCCTGTAGACAGTCAAAACATGCTTTTTCTTGGCAAATGTCTTAATCACTGTTTTCAGATGCGATAGCAACATCTAAATGCCTAGCTTCTTTAGGAACAGGCTTTTTGCTGTAAACAAAATCAACCGAAGCACGCTCAGGTCATGTGAATGAAAAGGCACCGTTGCTCATCTGTCCATCAAGCCCGACTGGACAATTTGATTGGTCGGCTGATTCTGATGCGGGCATAGGGGGTTGTCAATGGAGCAAAGCCCGACCTAATTTCCCGACGGAAATTAGCGGGATGTAGGCGGGATTAATTTTGGGCTGGCTTCCAGGCTAGGCGTAACCAGTAATGAAATGAAACTGTACCGATTCTATGTGATTGCTAAATGTGCATTTGTCACATTTGGCTCCTCGTGATCTGCTAGCTCTCCATTACGTGAATACACTGAAAAATCTGGTCTTCGGACAGGTGGCAGGTTCGTCTGAGTTCACCCAGGCTAAGCAAACTCTCAAAACACACACACACACACACACACACACACACACAACCAAACAAAAACATTCACATATAAAAACATGCTTTGCAGTCATACTGACCTTCAGTTCTCCATTTGTAGATTACAGTTTTTCTCGATTGCTTTTACCTGCTTAAGTAAACTAGAACCCACTTGATCTTCATGACTACATTCTTTGCACAGCAGAATTCATCTCTTGCGAATGTGTTCACACATTTTCATTGGGTTCACACATTTCTCACACCCTTTTGCAAAACAGTTAACACAGGTGTCATTCAAAAGCCCCAAACTCTATTGGGTTTCCCATGCTAAACAAAAGGAAAACATCTTTTCACAGGTGGTATAGATTCATTGCATAAGTCTGAATCTCTGAAACACCTGTGTGAAACTCCTTTGCACAATTCTTCAATCAGCAATCATTCATTATACATAAGAGATGTCTGTTCTGTGTTGCTATTCGCAAGTATGGATCTAATGCACATTAAGACAAAGTAATGTATTGCCTATTTGGTGGAGAAAACAGTACAACAGGTGTTGACTGTAGGTCTATTTCGATGAAAAATGATGTTGTAGTTCAATGAAATTTGCTGTATCTTGCTAGGTATTTACTGTATGTCTTACATGTCAATGGTAGTTACATCTTGGGAGGAATGAATAAATTATTTTTTTATTCAGTACATTTTGTATTTTCAAAGTTTTTTTCTAATACCAGAAAAATGAGAAAGTAATGGAACAGACATAGCAAAAATGCTCATTTTGAGAACTAGATTTTGCATTTTGTTGTCCAGTGTGTAATGATTGATTAAAGAGTGTTTTTTAATTGGCAACAAGTTGTAGTGTTTGAAGGCAAGATTTGCTTTTGCTGCATTTTTTAAGTGTTTTGAGAGAGTAACAGCCTTTTGCAAGCAAAATGTGTCATTTTGTCTAGAGTGCTTTTGTTCAGACACGAGTGTTAACTGTTTTGAGAGCGTGATTTCATACCTGACACAGGTATCAAAACGATCGAGAAAAACTGTAATGACTGTATTATTTGCACTCCTTTCAGAGGGTGTCTATGGAGACTGTTGTAGTTTTTGTGATAATAATAAAAGATGTAACTAATTGACATTGAATTGTATTGAACAGATTGATCCGTTTTATTTTTTGGTACATAATGAGTAAATGAGGATGCATTGTGTTTGCAAGATGTGTATTTGATACCAAATAAAGACATTTTAATTTTTAAAATACAACTAAGGTATTTTCTCCTCCTTAAAGTTTCAAAGAGCTTCATCTGTACTTTTTCCCCCAACAGCACGAGGACCAAACCTATATATATATATATATATATATATATATATATATATATATATATATATATATATCACAAGGTTGATTTTCAAACATAAACATAAACCCTAAAAACTGAAAAGGTTATAACAACCCCTCATTTAACATTCACACACACATACTGTACACAACACAATACAGACATCACAGGGGCTTTCCAAAGAGAGATTAAAAATAGATTTTTATAATAACATTGTATTTTTCTCAGAACAGAACAGGTATTACAGTATGGCGTTCAAGCAGAAAATCAGTCTGGATAAGAAGCAGGTGGTTTATGACTCTGGAGCTGGCTGTTTTGGATGAGTGAGATTAGACCTCAAAGTCCTGCCTTCATGCCTCAGTACATCTCAGCAATCCTGTCAGAATTATGAGTTATGCAATTATGACCGTTAAATCAAACAGGAAAAAAATACTTTAAATTGTTAAAAATGATTCAGAAAATGCATATTGGGGTGTGTGTGTGTGTGTGTGTGTGGTCAACTCCACCTTTTTGTTATCTTCATCGCATGAATGGATAGGAGGAGCTGAAAAAGGTCAGAATACTGAGTTACACTCATGCTTCATCAGCACACACACACACACACACACACACATACACAACTGACCTTTTTGTTTCACTCCTGGCTTCTGCAAACTTGTGTCGGATCATAAAACTGGCCAGCGCATCAGCAACCTAAAAACAAGAGAACAAAAACAAAATATCTTGTATTAGCACAAAATGTCATACCAGACCATTTACATACTACATTATTGCACTAAACTAATGTGATATCTGCATGGGAGGGTGAGATCACTTCTCTTACTTTGTCTGGTGTGTCTTCATGCACTGCATGACCACACGGGGGCAGCACCTGCATCATAAATTTACCTACAGCCAGAAAAGGTCAGTTTTTCATAAACCTTCCATGCAGTGTGTTAGTGTGTCACATGAGATGAGTATCCAATGCTTTGCTATATACACCCTGTCATACTCCCACCTACATTGACTCTGTAAGGTCAACTAGAATAGCTTCCATACACAATTGCACTGTACCCTTTCGTTCTTCAGCCTTTGGACAGGTGGCTTTCTCTCTCAATGCCATTACCCAATGGAATACCATCCCAGACACTATAAAATGCTGTGGCTAGTTCAGTAGTTATAAAACTAATCTAAAGAAATACTTTAAAATCTCTCAAAACAGTGCACACACAATGTTAGATAATCACTCCTCATACTTTTAGCTTCACTCTTCTCTCTAATGGGGTTGACAGGGTGTGTGTGTGTGTGTGTGTGTGTGTGTGTGTGTGTGTGTGTGTGTGTGTGTGTGTGTGCGTGTGCGTGCGTGCGTGCGTGTGTGCGTGCGTGCGTGCGTGCGTGTGAATAGGGGCTGTTGAGTTGTGTGCGGCGCACGCCGCTACACCCCTAATCATGTGGTGCGTATATGTGTACCTGTGGAACAAATGTAACTTATTGATATTTGCTACATGGTTTTTTTTTATTATTATTGAGCTGTTTTGTTTTTAAAATGTTGTATTTGTATTTGTGCTTCCTGTGGGACTGCAGATGTAAATTAGCCTTAGCAAGGCTAACTCTGGTGCAATGCATCAAATGGTTACACTTATGTTTTAATTGCACACTGTCCCTTACAAATAAATTGAAATTGAATTGAAAACAGACTGTAGGTATGTGAAGTTCAAAGTCACTCACAGGAATGTGCGTGAGATGCTTTCAGAACTGAACCTACCTTGCATCTGGCCTATAGTAAGGTCTCTGTCCAAACGGTCAATCCCTGTCAATCAAAATATAAAATTAATGAGTGCTTTAGTCAGGAAGAAATGCATGCAAGGTTAGAGTCTACATTGTAGCCAGCAGCCATACCAGCGGATACCTTCAGTACATTCAGACCAAATGCTAAACAGCATAATTTTAAGGGAAAAGAACCACTATGAGACCTTGACCTTGACATTGACATAGACTCTCATGTCACAGCCTAACCATTAATAAGATTCAGCTTGTGTCAGTGCTGCCCTCTGTTTCGAGGTAAACCTTATAGAGCAGAGAGAGATGCTAGTGACTCTAGTGTCTGTGGTTCATTATAGAGCAGAGAGAGATGCTAGTAACTCTAGTGTCTGTAGTTCTTTATAGAGTAAAAAGATGCTAGACTATAGTGTCTGTGGTTCTCTATAGAGTAGAGAGTGACGGTAGTGACTCTAATGTCTGTAGTTCATTATAGAGCAAAGTGATGCTAGTGACTCTAGTGTCTGTAATTCTTTATAGAGCAGAGAGAGATGCTAGTGACTCTAGTGTCTGTAGTTCTTTATAGAGCAGAGAGTGATGCTAGTGACTCTAGTGTCTGTAGTTACCAGCTAGCAGCAGCAGCTTGGGCACATTGCAGCTGAGGAAGAGGTTGGAGATGCCGCGGAACCAGCCGTCCCAGTACTTCTCTGCCTTGGACAGGTCAATCCGCCAGCAGTACGAACTCAACGTCTGCAGTCAGGGAAACATGCACTGAGAGTCAAGCAGAGGAACAACCACCCACCCGACCACCTTCACCCGTGTCAGAGTATAGCCAACCGCGCTGCATGGAAGGCACTAGGGTTAGGCAAGGGTTAGGGTTAAGGTTAGAGTTAGGTGTCGACGGTCGCAGTGCTGCCTTGAAGTCAACAGTGGGGGCTTACTTTTCTATTGAGCTCTCTGAGCCCACTGTAAAGAGCTGGGCCTGTCTAGAGGTATCTCTATTGAAGTAGCATAATGTGTTAATGCTCATAGTGAAGCAGTCTGCTGTCCTGATGCAGCGGGGTCATCCCTATGTTCCCCATATGTTCCCTGGGTCCTATGTTAGGGTTAGGGTTTTAAAAAAGGGTCCTATGTTCCCCGGTCCCATACAAAGCGGGGAGCATAGGACCCGGGGAACATACGCTCCCGATGCAGCAGTAGGCCTATTTTTATACACCACTGAGTGATTTTCTTCATGGACACATAACTAGTTTAATTGTTGCCTAAAGCAATATGTGGTAGTGGGTTCATTTCCTTTACAAAGTGGCGTGCAATATTCATATAGAATGTCTGCATTTGTATTTACTGTGTGTTAATGAATGTTTGTGTAATGCAATAACTATAAAACAGCAACTTATGATGCAAATCTACAGAAGGTTGAGGGCAATACAATCTAAGTGTAACCGTGTGCAGTGGTGTAGCTATTCAGTGCAATTACTATAGCACTATCACTATCAAAAGCAAGTATTTGTACCAATGAAACTGCCAGTGCAATCAAGATGACAAGTCCTTACGCCATCAAGATTGCTGCAAACTGCTTTGTTTTGTTGCCAATATGACAGTTTTACTCTGTAAGTCTGTTCTAATGAACAATGTGCAAGGCAACACAAGTTTCTATGTGGCATAGCTATTTA
The DNA here is from genome assembly GCF_017589495.1 of Alosa alosa. Classification (NCBI taxonomy): domain Eukaryota; kingdom Metazoa; phylum Chordata; class Actinopteri; order Clupeiformes; family Clupeidae; genus Alosa; species Alosa alosa. The sequence goes on from NC_063212.1 coordinate 1,464,390, forward strand.
AAAACTACAAAGTTACACATTATTGTGTGTGGAGGGGGTTGACTGCAAGAGAGTGGATATGCCCAAAAGTTTTTACTGTTGACAGCCATTGTGACAGTATAAAGAAATCAAATTGTGCATTATACAGCAAAACTCCCCTTGGTCAGAGCTGTACACCACTGTACATCTTTCTATACATGCTGACGTTCCTGTCTGTCAGGTATGTATATATGCTAGACAGACTATGACAACTACTGTAGTTATAACAGCTAGTTCAACACTTTTGCATAATGATTGTTTAATGGGGTAGGACAATTCAGCATGGAACCAGTGCATTTTGATCAACATGACATCAGCAATTGAAAATGTAAAAAACAGCAGACATTTCAAAATCAGGTATGTATATATGCTAGACAGACTATGACAACTAGTTATAACAGCTAGTTCAACACTTTTGCATGTAATGATTATTTTATGGGGTAGGACAATTCAGCATGGAACCAGTGCATTTTGATCAACAAGACATCAGCAATTGAAAATGTAAAAAACAGCAGACATTTCAAAATCACAATAAAAGTGATTGACAAAATCAGTTGCATGGATAAACTAAAGCATTGCTGCTTGTTCAATATGGGGAGAAACTGCTTTAATGGTGCGCACAGGGGATTAAATTATATGGAGTTTCAACAACCAGTTTTGAGAATTTCAATTCTGATCTGAGAAATGTGCCAAAACGACTGAAAAACTGTAATACATAATCAAGTGTTAAGATGTTTCTGTCACCATATACACAGCTTTAATATCATGGGTGTTATGTGTGCTTACATGTAGGTGTTAAAGGGCTAGTTGTGGCTGTGTGGGATGTGTGGTAAGGTGCTTTAAGTGTTAGTTGTCACTGGGTTGTGTTGTAAAGCGGAGTCACTGTGTTGTGAGGCGGAGTCATTGTGTTGTGAGGCGGGGTCACTGGGCTGTGTCGTGAGGCGGGTGTCGCTGATCCTTACCTCTGCGTCACTGAGGCTCACCTCGGATGCAGCACTCTCGGCTTTATCCGTGGCGTAGTTCAGGTCATAGAACTCCTCGTTGCCCTCGGCCACACACTCCCCCACTGGACTCACCTGCTCCGCCGTGTCCCCCTCCTCCCCCTCACGCCTGTGTGTGTGTGTGTGTGTGTGTGTGTGTGAGAGAGAGAGAGAGAGAGAGAGAGAGAGAGAGAGAGAGAGAGAGAGAGATCAGTGGCAGGTATTTGTATCAGATTCAAATAAGCTTTATTGGCATTGACTATACTGTTCTATAGAATTGCCAAAGCATTTACATTGTGTACAAGGTGCATCTATCAACAATGCAACATGACAATTATGGGAGGAGAGGAAGTTCTGTATGTTATTTACACAAATCTCTTTACAGGAATGCATTGAGCCATGAGTCTTACCGTCGGACTTGACCAACCATTGACACTTTTGCAGATTCTAAGTTTCTAATTTGACCACTCTTAACACTGTAAATAAAAAGAACAGGATTCAATAAGGTAATTTTCTAAAAATGAACATATGACTGAATCAACAGAAGTTTTAAGAATATACAATCATGACACTACTGTGGCCTATGCATTCTGAATCCAAATCCATGGCCCTTTGGTCTGAATCTCATGAATCTTGCTCTGACCTCCACTCGATGGCGTGGTCGATTGTCTTGAAGGATTTGGGCCGTCCTCGGAGGAAGTTCTGCATGCTGTG